>NC_040879.1:53946427-54231816 GCF_003676215.2 Rhopalosiphum maidis
ACTTATGAAATACTGAATTCTCAATTCAGTGTCTTGAAACTTTGACCACTAGAAAGAGAATATGTTTCTTAATTAGCATTAATTACTTTCATACATTTCATTTAAGCCAATACTTCATAACACTACTTAAAACATTTTTTTATATGGTAAATTTAAAGTTTAGTAATGCTAAATCAGAACCTTTTCTCTATCTAGTGGTCAAGGTTTCAAGATATTAACTTGAAAATTGAGTATTTATAAGCAATTAGAAAAATGTATTTGTAATATACGTCAAAATTATCATATCAAAACATGTTTTTATAGTGTTTATGAGGTATCAGCATTAATGAAATTTATGAAAGTATTAATGCTAAATAAGATCATTCACTTAATTCATTGGTCTTGGTTTCATGATACTACTTTTTGTTTCACTAATATTAAGTTGCTATCAATTACATACAGTTATTATTACACGTATCTTGCAAAAGACCATTATTATTATTATTATTATCAGTATCTCTAGTCAAATATGAACATGGGATGTCCAAACTTCCCAAGTGCTAAAATGGTAATTCATGTCTCATCATGCCTTGAAAGATCTGCTGTACTGCAATCTGAAAAAATGTAGTCAGTTAAAATGTGAACTTGGTGGAGGACAACATGAGAATACAGAGTTTTATACGCAGTTAAAATATGAATTTGTAATACGAGTCAAAATTGTCATTTAAAAGCGTGTTTATAGTGTTTATGAAGTATCAGCATCAATGAATTACATGGAATTAATAATGCTAAATAAAATCATTTACCTAATTCATTGGTCTTAGTTTCGTAATACTACTTTTTGTTTCACTAATATTAAGTTGCTATCAGTTACATACAGTTATTTTTCACATACCTTGCAAAACACCATTATTAGTATTATTATCAGTATTACTAGTTTATTTTCAAATAAGATGTTGATACTTTCCCAAAGTGGTATGAATGCAAATTCCTGTCTCAGCAAGCCTTGAGTGAACTGCTGCACTACAATCTGAAAAAATGTAGTCAGTTAAATATGTAAAATTGGTGGAGAATTAATTGAGAATTGAGTTTTCATAAGCAGTTAAAAATATGAATTTATAACACGAGTCAAAATTATCATATAAAAGCGTTTTTTAGTGTTTTATGAGGTATCAGCTTAAATGAAACTTTTGAAAGTTACAAATGCTAAATTAGAAACATTTTCTCTATCTAGTGGTCAAGGTTCCAAGGTATTAACTTTAGAATTGTGTATTTTATAAGCAATTAAAAAAATGAATTTGTAATATACGTCAAAATTATCATATAAAACATGTTTTATAGTGTTTATGAGGTATCAGCTTAAATGAAATTTTGAAAGTTACAAATGCTAATTAGAACCATTTTCTCTATCTAGTAGTCAAGGTTCTAATATATCTAACTTAGGAGATTGAGTATTTTATAAGCAATTAAAAAAATGAATAAGTAATATACGTCAAAAATAATCATAAAAAACATGTTTTTCTAGTGTTGATAAAGTATCTGCTAAAATCAAATAAATGAAAGATTTTATTAGAAAATAAGAATCATATTTTTAATTTGATATATTTATTGTTATATCACTATTAAGTTACTATAAATTAAATTCAGTTACCATAATACGTATATTGCATAAAACCATTATTATTATCAGTATCTTCTTGTTCATTTCAACATAGCATGTTGATACTTTTCTAAAGTAGTCTGAATGGGAATTCCTGCCTTAATATGCCTTGAGTGATCTTTTGTAAAGCCTTATAAAAAAAACGTAGTCAGTTAAATACGTTTAATGGTTGGAGAATAACCTTTTAATAACCTTTTTGTCAAAAGTCACGAAATTGGCCTTTTTTTTAATATCTCGCTTTTTATGATTCATACAATAATAAATTCTGATAAAAATTGTAGAGGAAATAATTATCTACAAAAAAGGTCTATTGACATTTTCACGTAAAAGTTATAGTTTGTGTGTTATAAGGCCATCAAAATGTACACTTTATATGAAATATGAATTTTTTGCTAAAAACAAGTAACCTTTGAGTTAATATCTCGCTTTATACTGGTCGTACAAAAAAAAATGTTCAAACAAAAATTGTAGAGGAACAAATTAAAAAATTATCTACAAGATGGTTATACATTATACATATACTCGTATATCCAATCGCACTTGCGGTATACGAATTTTATCGTTTACCGTACAAAATTACGATAATATTATAAATATATATTTATACATATTATTTAAAGAAAACGGCTTCAACGACTAGGGTTATTAGCCTGACATTGAGTTTTTACATAGTATTTTTCTTAAAATTAATTGTTTCATAATTTATACATGCTTTACAAATTATAATTTTTTAATGATATTTGTGGTGTTTAAAAAATGTTAATATTTTGTGTGTTTGATTTCGCCGAGTGCTTCAGCTAAGGTAGGTGGCATGTTGAAGACGATACGAATTTGGGAATATTGAGAGCACTCCTCCATTATGTGCTTGATGGTCATACGGTGTGGCAGGATTCGCATATTGGTTGGGGTTCTTTACTGATTAGGTAAATCAGTCATACATCCATTTAATGTACCTACTCAAAATCAGTATTGTATTCATTGCTATCTGGTTAACTGTCTGCTATTTTTGTGTTACTGTTTACCTATGTTTCATTTTTATCACATTAGTTTAACAATTTAAAAAACCTAGATATTCTATAGGTATAATATCGTTATCATAATTAATAAGTAAGTAATACTACATATTGGTGATGGTGATTTTACATTATATTCACAAAAATACAAAATGCATGTTTATGCTTTTAATTCAGTGGCGGCTCGTAGTAGTTTAGCACGGAGTGTGATGAAAAAATGTAAGAACTATAATACTTCACACCAAAAATTAAAATGATAAAATAATAATACAAAATTAAACACGTTGCGCGTCGTTATACGCGACCTAACCGTTACGATGATATTATTATACTTGTATATTAATATTATACCTACAGTTTTTACAGGAAACAGGTATTTTTATGTGCGATTCACAATGTCGCACAATTTGCGACGTTGCATAGGCCTATGTAGCTATTCATATCCCCGTATATAACATTGAGAGTTCGTAACGATATTATAATAAATTATGAAAATAGTTTTAATAATAATTTAAAATATATTTAATTATTAATTTTTAATGTATAATATACTATGTACTAAATATGTACCTATTGACCGCATCAATCGCACATATACACTAGCCGCCACTGGCTTTTATTTATATGATTTTTGTTATAGTCTGCAAAGAAGAGATTCCAAATAAATTAGAATTAACAATTAACATGGACTACTCAAAAAAGATGTGCTGTTCGCATACAAACTACTCTATTGATAAATATCTGATATTTGATTATCAAACATAGTTTGTCGGTTTTTTTTTCTTGCAAATTACTTGCTAAATATTGGTAGTACTTTGAAGTAAATCCTATTTATGGGTGGGCCAACTTCACCACACACGTGTATTTAATGACAAATAAAAGTAAAATATAAAATATATATGTATATATATATAATATTTTATATTCAGTAATATAATTTTTAATAGATATATAAAATAACAGTTTTATTATTTATGGGTGTATGATATGTAGGTAACTACGTACTTTATACATGAAATAAACATAGATTTTAATCAAGGAAAATGCAATTTTTAAGATTTATTTATATGGTTTATAAATTATGTTGAATATACAACTGATATTAATATGTATATGTTGTTTTTGAACTGCATTTAAAAATAAAATATTAAAAATAAGTGTTGATGAACATTACATTAATATCATTACACCATATTCAACATTTGTTGTATCATAATTATTGGAAATATGTATCACTCGAATGTATTTCTATAACTGTGTTATAATGCTATTGATTTATGATAAAAGAGAACAAATACACACATCTATTATAATATTAGACATAATCAAAATTACTATGAGTCTTGTGTTATAAATTTTCAATTTTCATTCGCGTTTTCTCAATAACCTGATGGTCCAACGAATATATATCACATAGGTTAAAATGTTTTATCTAAAAACCAAGTTATGGGGATCAATTTTATGTCTAACAACTTTCGTCCTGTCTCTCACGGTTTTCTCGGAAAACAGTTCGTAAACGAGAAATTAAATTTTCGAAATTTTCAATTTTCATTCACGTTTTCTCGGTCACTTTGGGGTCCAACGACAATCTATCACAGGAGTTAAAATGTTCTACAAGTAATTCTACACCAGAATCAGTTTTTCATTTTTCCAAAAATTGTTATTACAAATTTTGAGTTTTCAATATCGTTTCACCTAAATACGGCAGTTTAAAAATCCTTAATAACATCTTTAAAATGTATAGAATTATTTGTGTATAACTTTAATACCTGTATTAATTATTAATTAATACAATAAACATATACATTAAACAAAATTACTATATAAATTTGTCAATAGAATTTTTTTTTATATTTTTCGTTTGACCTGTCCTAATAAGTGTCTAGTTTTGCCTAAGGTGTTTTTTTAATATTTAGTTATGTGGTTATTTAATGATAGTTGTAATATTATTTTAAATGCATAATGCCATGTAACATACAAATATATACATACCTTTTACTCATTATAATAATAGAAATATAAGCATGTATAACAATATAGAATATTATAAAAGTGAATTCGCCATTTCCTCCATAACCAGAAGTAACTCAGTTCAAATTTTAATATCTGCATCAAAAAATCAGAAAAAATAGCCACATTGAAGTTGACTTTAGAGCTATTAAATACCATTTTATGTAAGTTTATACCATATTATATACTGTAGTGACACGGTACGCAACGGTCGCCTTTACAAAGTACAGGCACCGTAGCGACCGGTCTACGCCTTATCAACCACCACCACGGGCATGTTCCACGGTGGAATATTTAATTATTTATTGTTGTTATATTTGTTATAGTTAATACAATATGATACTACCACAGGTTTAAAAAGATCTTTCAGGTGTTGCTACTGAGACCGGTAATGTGCAAAATAATTGAATTAAAAAATGTATGTTTGGAAAATCATTTTTTGGGCAGCTTAAAAATGCAGTTTTTCTACAAAACACAATAGGTCAATTTTAACTACCCTGTATTTGTTCTCCCAAGTAGCCTAGTAAGTTAACAGCCGAAGATAATAATTTGTTATGGCATAAGCATGACACAACACAAACATAATATAATAAAATGAATATGTTAGGTAATGAAAATAATTAAAAAAAATTAAATAAATATCTAATATAATTTATAATTAACATTTTTTTTTCATAATTTTATTTTTTAAAATATGCTTAGAAAGTCTAAGAGCTCTTTCCGATAGTATCATTACAATTAAAAACTTCATTCAATAATGATTATTAATACCAATGCTTCCATTGTTTCTTGGGAAACAATTTATCATAATTTTATTTTAATTTTAAAAATGATCTCTTACAAGTAACATGGGTAGGTACTGACTAACAGTAAATAATATTATTTGTATGCTATATAGTATATATTATTAAACCAACTTATGTTGAACTATATTATGTACAACATTAATAACATACTTTAAACAAGTAAATAATTATTAAATGTTTTACAATTATTGTATATATCAAAAAATGAAATGGGTCTCAGTTTAAACTTAGTTCATGTTCTTAATTAAGAGGTTGAGTCTTCAGTTAAAAATGTGTGAATGTTTATTTAAAAGTATTTGTAATAGAATTAAACTGTTAAGTGGGCTGTTGTAATTCATTATTCGTTGTATGTAAATGTATTTCTACCAATAATTGTTAGAAGTGAAAGTTCTAGTAACACATCTGCAGGTATTTATTCGTTTATAGTTTGTAGAGCTAAACATTTTTGAAATCGAGCAAATGTAATCAAGTAGTAATTTTAAACTACTTATAAAACGATTATCTAAGTCGACAAGATAATAAAATAATTAATAAGGTATGCTGACAACTACAACCTCATTGAACGTTTAATCGTAGTTATTTATTATATATATGTTTTTTTACTATCAGATTATACATTAATATTGTCTTAGTATAAGACACTACAAGTATACGGTCTACTTACCTTCATGAAATGTACAATTTTTCTTAGAGATAATATTATTTTATTTTATGAAATATAAAACTAAAATTGATAAGGTTCTCTTACAAACACCAAAATTGGTTTCTTCGTTTTTGAAAAGTATATGATGGAACTATAAGAATTTACCTATTCAAATGCTGTGTGGTGAATAAACCAAATTTTAAAATTATTATTAAAAAATAAAAAACAACAAAGAATTATTAAAATGTTTAATTTTAACAAATTTGATTACTTAGAACCCAAGTCACAACTCATAAATATCGTGTAGAATAAATTTTATCAATGGAAAATATTCAATTAATACATTAGTATTATTTCACTATATATTGTATTCATTGTATTGCACAGGTTGATTTGAAAAAATCTTACTTGTTGATATGTAAATAAACTTAAAAGAATTTAAGTATACTATCAGTTACCAATATATTATTGTATTTGCCCAATTTTAACAGGATATACTACTTACCATGCACTGTGAATTAACTTTTTGAATTATCATTAATAAACCGTAAAAAATGGTTTAGTCAAAATTATAAAGTATTAACTTTTTAAAATAAAATAAAGTTTATGACTTATTTAACAACTGCTTTTAAATCTAGATAAATTAGTCACAAAATAAATTAGGTAGCTACAAAAAAACCACCAATTATTTAATTTAAGATTTATTTGATTTTTTTAAGTGGTTAGTTATAATGAACCATAATTTACATAATGAAGTTATGTAACATTTTTTAAAAATGTAGGTAATAAAATAAAATTTTTGGCTCTTCCGTGGTATAAGAGCGAGCTCTATGCAAGCAGATCCGGACTAAATTTATGGGGGGGGGGGGCAATACTATGTGCGTATCGTATTTTATCGGCTGCCAAAAATAGACATCCTAAAATTTATCTGTGTGGCAGAGTCTACAGAGAGGGGGCGTGACCCCTTGCCCCTCCTTGGATTCGCGCCAGGCTGAATGATCAAATATCAATACTCACTAGATTCGTTTATATCGAAATCTTAAGTATAAAATATACAAGTCCAATGTATCTTTTTTTTTAAATATAAAATATCATAATATTATATAAATAATGCTATTCACATACATTTATGGTTCAATATCCATTACAATTCATTTAATAATCATTCAAATTATTTATCAAACTAATATTTCAAAATAGCAGCTCAGTCTAAAATGTCAATAGATATAACATTTCGATTAATGATATAGACACAATTAAATAACGATTAAGATAGCATAAATGCATAATGGTTGTATATTGATGATTAGTTGTTTACACATACGATTTTTGTTTGAATTAGTCATAAAATATATTGTAAAAAAAGGACAATGGTCATTTCTTGGCATATTTCTTCATCGAATAGGTCACGATAAAGATTGTTGACTAATAGCTGATATTGTGTTAAATTTTAATTGAAGTGATAAACCATTGAATAAAATAAATAATTTCTGATCAGAAATGTACTTTCAACCTATGTTATAAAGGATATCATATTTTCTATTTATATTGCTATTCGTTGCTATTACAGTAAATGTTTTAAAACTGTCATAGTGTCAACTGTTAAGTAAATAATAATATACGTAGTGGTAAGAGAAGTCTTAGTATGAATAATTTTTTGATATTTCAAAAAAATTACGTTTAAATCAGAGGCGTAACTGGAATTTTTTGTTGGGGGGGGGATAAATAATAATTTTTAAATTGAGTTATTAAAAATCAAAAACAAAAAAAAAATACTGATTATATATTAACGTTTTGAAATATACTTAAATTAATTTTAATTTTATTAATTCATATTATGTGGCTGTAACAAATTAAGCATATACTAAAGATAATTTTGCAAAAATATAGCTATTGATTTTTAAAATTTTACCCTGGTGCAGTTTACATGTCCCCTTTTTACACTTGATAAAAATTCGGACACGTTTTACATGTGTGATTTTGTATTTATATGTATTTTGATCGCAGTTACAATCCCCGAACGTATTTACTATTTTAAATAACTAAAATTTGTTAGACATATTTAAATTTAAGTATTTTAAAACAATATAAAAAAAAACATCAATGTGGGGTGGGCTAAAGCCTCTTTAGTACCCCTCTCTTAGCTACGACACGGCCTTGAACGCCATTTTATAAATTACGTTATTTTGAATTTGCTCTATGTTATTAGGTTTGAACCTCAGATCAAATACAACATGATATGCGACTGAATATTATAGTTTATTATTATTGCAAATAATATTATACTAAAAAAAATAGTATATAAGCACTGCTCAATAAACTTAATCAGTTCTGATATTAACGTTACAGCAAATAAAATATATTACTTACTTAAGTTATTACTTTCAGTAGTAAAAATGTTAATTGTATTTTTAAAATATAATTATTATCTATCATTATATTTATATATTTTAAATTGAAAAATGCTTAAAAACTATAAGATATTATGCTCTTAAAAACATGCTAAAATTCTGAAAATAGCCAATATACACAAATATCCTCTAAAAAACATTGTGTTGGATATTTGTTGTAAATAAAATATTAAAATAAATATTCATAAAAAAAAAAAAAAAAACGTAATCCATAGTCATATAGGTAAAATATAATTAACTGTAATAGTTTAGCCAGTATTATAACCTATAAACAAAAAACCAAGTATAAAATGAATTGACGTACTAGAAAATTGTGCATATAAATTCTACAATACGCCAGGAAAAATATAAAAATAATAAAATATTCTTTATTCTTCAAAATTTCCAAAATATGTAAAATAAATATAGCATTTAATCTTTAGTAAGCGAAATGAATCTCACATTAGACTTTGTTATGACATAAACAAGACATAGTATACCTATATAATATTTATAATAAAATAAATATGCTAGTAAAAATAATTTTTAAATAAATATCTATTATTATAATTAACATTTTTATTTTATAATTTAATTTTAAAACAAAAGTTTAGAAAGTCCATTAGGACTCATTCTAATAGTATCAATTACAGTTTCTTAATATATTTTAAAATTTCATTCAACATCAATTATTAATATCAATGCTTCCATTGTTTCTTGGAAAACAATTTATCATAACGTTAATACAATATTATTTGTATGCTATATACTATTAAAACAACCAGTGTCTAACTATATTATATTATGTACCATATTGAAAACATACTGTAAACAAGTAAACAATTATTAAATGTTTTACAATTACCTATTGTATTTATTAAAAAATGGAATGGGTGTTGGTTTAAATCTAGTCCATGTTCTTAATTAGAAGATTGGAAGTTTTCAGTTAAAAATTTGTGAATGCTTATTTAAAAGTATTTGTAATATAATTAAATTAAATTAAATAACCGTTTAAATTATTTATCAAATTAATATTTTAAAATAATACATCAGTCTAAAATGCCAACAGATAACATTATTTCGATTAATTATATAGACACAATCAAATAACGATTAAATAGTACAGTGGCGTAATGGCGTGGTGGATGGTAAGAAAAAAATTTTCCGGGAAAAATGTATAAATTAGAATATTTTAAATAAAACTTATATGATCACTCTGTATAAGTATAATATGTTAGTTTGGTATAAAAAACCAATAATAAAATGATAAAATCTATTATTCACTTAATATTATACATTAATACTTAATAAACTTATAGTTTACACCTAATGAACGTTAGGTTGTTGTGGAAAAACGTAGATAAAATGATGATAAAGTTAATAAAAACGATAATTCTTGGTTTTAGTTTCCACCTATGGGACCGGCAGTAGATTAAACTTATACACATATATATAAATATATAGATTGTAGGCGGTTAGAGCGTAATATAATAAGGTAAAATACTGTGATCTCTTGTATAGTATAATAGTACAACAGGTCAGTATAGGTGTGAGTGTGTGATAGACGAAGACAGCGTAAGTGAAACAGTATTAAACAGATTTTATTTTTTTTTAAACAAAACTTTAAAATCTAATACAGGAAACATGAAAATTGCGTATGAAGGTTTTTCTATACACAAATATTATTATAACTGTACTAATTTTGTGGAAAATAAAATAGAATTTGAAGATTTTTTAAAAGCTATAGCTCAAAATATTAAGTTAAAGTTTAAAGTTTTATTTAAAATATTTCAATTTGTATTTTGTTTTACTCCGACACTTTTTTTACCGGGACTTTTTTCTGTTTCCCGGCGTGGTAAAGTGTAATGTCAGAGGCAATTGCCCCTGAGATGTTTCGAGTTTTTTTTTTGGGGGGGAGAGGGGATGTAACTCGTGAATAGATTATGCACTAATAGGCACCCGTTAATTTTTTATGATATATAATATTATATTATAGCATATTATGGTTCTATATTGATGATTCATTGTATACACATTGTTTGGGCACCACTTTGGTGACCGTCGCGACGGGACAGCGGGTGTCGAACATTTGTGACTTCTGAGTTTTGACCCTGCCCCAACCTTGTCGCCGATTAGCCAAGGCCGCGTTAACAAGGTGCAAAAGAAGCATTTGCTCCAAGCTGCAAATTTTGAGGGGCGGCAAAACATTTAAACTATACCTATCTGAAAAATAAAATTTTACATTGATTTTTATAAATGGTTTATAAATTTAAATCATTTCAATATTCACTTTGTATTTTTCATTAAAACTTTACTTATAGTTTAAATTGTCTAATTCCTACGATAAGTATTGAACAATAGTACAATACGCATAATTACATGAAACGAATCTAGGAAAAAAATGACATTTTATAAATAAATATACATTTAAATAAATAAATAATAATAAAAATAAATTATATAGATATCATATCGAATAGTATACGACACGACCAAAAACGCTAAATGCAGTTAACTTTAAAATTTCAAATAGGTATTAATTAAGTATAAATATATTATAAAAATTCAATTATATTTATTAATTATTAAATTTCCTTAAAGTATCGCGTATTCACGTCGAACGATCAAGACGTAATTGATGCCTGATGTTTTACAAAATATAGAAGAACAAAAAGTTTATATCCATCTTTATATAATTATTCCTATCGTTGTGACTTTGCCCATCAAAACTACGTAGGTACCTAGGTATAAAATACGATTACATTTTTAACGATAAAATTTGGTTTATCGCAACCCACGTGTATCATTATTCAGTGGCGTATTTACGGGAGGGAGGGGTGGTCCATGGGGTCCGCCCCCACATCGGCTCCATAAATGTGTATCTAAACGTCTAATATACATATATAATATATTATTATATTCTGTGTAAATATAAGTTGCAACTTATAACCACGAAAAATATTTTTTACGTAATCGGGAAAAAAAACGTTATCATAAATAGTTGACACGTCTTGTCAGTTGGAAATCGATAAGAGTATATTACTCTATGGTGTATTATCTTCGGCTGTTAACTTACTAGGCTACTTGGAGGAACAACTACAGAGTAGTTAAAATTGACCTATTCTGTTTTGTATTATTTTGCACATTACCGGTGTCAACAGCAACACTTGAAAGATCTTTTTCAACCTTGAAAATATATAAACTTTTATTTCAACAAGTGTGCTTTCGAATTTTTATGTAATTTAAAAATAATTTTATTTATGACGACAATTATTTTAATAACTTTAACCGAAATTAATGTTTTTAACTTTGTCGTTTTTTACCAACTAACACACGAATCACACGATATTAGTAATGTAGTGTTGCATGAGTAGTTTACGAGTACCTACTCTAGTACTCTACTGTAGTACTCCAGTACGCACTGTTGAAACTTTGTAACTTGTAATTGTTGATATTTGTGTATTGTAAACTATTATAATAAATTATTTACATTTGTAATAGTTAGATCACGTAAAAATAAAAAGAATGAGACTAAGTGTACAGTTCGCAATATGTACAAAATATTAGAAAAAAAAATTGAAAGAAGAAAAAGTTATAGCGCAAACATTACAATTGGACAATTTTTTTAAAAAGCTAGTTTTTTGAAATATTACATATCTAATAATAAAAATATCTTTTATACACAGTAGGTAACCGTCTTCTATTACCTATACATAAATATATAAAATAATAAAGTAGGATTTTTGTACATACTTTGACGTCGCGTATAAAACATCGAAGATTTCGAAGAAGAATTAATACAATTTAAATGCATTGTTAAAGATTTTCCATCAGAAAGAAAATTATCATTTGTTTCATTACATAAATTAATTATTACATCGATTTTAAAAAAAATCGTTTCCAATTATAGAAATAATGTTATGAATTATTTGTACTCTACCTTTTTCAAATGCATCTGCATTTTCACCACTTGGTGAAAGATCGTTTTCTGTAATAAAACGTGTAAACAATTATTTGCGATCATCTTTAATCAATGAAAAAATGTCAAATTTGAAATTTGTCAATATCATGTATTGAATCTGATATGGTTAAAGATATGGAGTGAGAAGAATTAATACATAAATTTACTTCAATGAAATCCAGAAAAAATATATTTAAATAGCTATGAAATAATTTGATTTTTTTTCAATTATAACGATTTTGAATATATTATTATAAATCTACATTATTATAATTATTTAACTTATTAATGTTTACTTGTGTAGTTGTGTTATATTTTCAATTAGAGTTAAATCTTTTTTTAAAAATTGTTTATATATGTGTATTTTATATTTATGGAGGTAAATTATACTACTAAAAAATTTTTTCTGGTTACGAGGGGAGGGGAGAAAATTGTTTGCTCCGTGGCGCTATTGGACACCTTAATACAACTGCGATTAGCGCTGTCAACAACGCAGTGTTAATCAGTCTTCTGTCGTGTTCGGTCGACTTGTATAGTATACGCATTAAACTACACACAACGCCTCTCATCAAAGTCGTTCCGGATCCGTTGTCCGACCACGTTTTTCCGAAACGCCATTTATTATGTGCGGGTTTTTCTATCTTGTGTGTGCTTCCTTATGCTCGATCGTGCGACTCGTAGGTGTCAAAGCCTGTTTCGTTTGGGTCGTTATCATTTAACGCCACCCGTAGTGTCACCACGTTTATCCTCGTGGCATACGGCGTACGCCGTTCTCCCGCAGCGACAGCTTCACAGCATTACTTTGCCAACTTGACCAGTTCCGAACCAGTGTTCGTTCGATAATCTCTGATCGGTGCGATTCTGCTGATGCTATCGCCGAAATCTGCAACCAGTGGCGTAGCCAGGGGGGAGGGGTTGAGTGTTGACTCCTCCCCCCCTTCGAAAGTATTTATATCAAAAATATAATGTTTATTATATAGAAATACGATAATTTGGTCGTGGTAAAATGTATTTTTTTATGCCGTATTCACATAATCTACTGCACTGCCTTGGACGAGTTAAATCACGGCCGCCGAGTGTTGAACAAGCCACTCGCTCGCCTATGTCCATTTATTGATCCTGATGGCATCGTTAGAGTTGGAGGTCAACTACATCACTCGCTATTGACGTATGAGTGTCGGCATCCGATACTCCTAGCGAAACGATCGTACCTCGCTTTATTGCTGTGCCGCCTCTGGCATCGCCTTTACTGCCATACCGGACCACTTGTCGTGACCACCATGATATCCCGACAATTCTGGATCGTTTTGTATATGATCGGTATTACGTCAAGTTAGCAACGAGTGCGTTGTTTGTGTTCGGTTTGATTATCCATCACCATAGCCGATGTTGTCCGATTTGCCACCCGCTCGTGTCCAGCAGTGCCGCCCGTTTGCTCGCCGGTCCATTGCAAGAAACTCGCCTATGGAAGTCTCCATCTTACATATCGCCGTTTTTGATTTTTTTGCGGTAAAAGCGTGCTACCTGGAAGTTGAAACAGAGTTATCAACGACCGCCTTTCTCGCGTCATTCGATTGTTTTGTCCCTCGGCGAGGTGTACCGTCGAACATCTTCACTGATTACAGCACCAATTTCGTGGGTGCCGACAAACAATTAAACGCGATAATCAACAGTCCGGAGGGACAAGTCACGTTGGATGATTCACACCCACACTGGACTTGGTATTTAAACCCGCCAAGCACCCCACATTTTGAGGGTTTGTGGGAAGCTGCGGTGCGCACCATAAAGAGATTATTGGCTCATGCCATTGGAAACCATTAATTTTCATACGAAGAGTTCTCGACCAGTTCCGAACCAGTGTTTGTTCGATAATCTTTGATCCGTGTGATTCCGCTGTTGCTATCGCCGAAATCTGCAACCGCTCGTCATCGGGGCCTCTGGCCGAGTGTGCCATCCGTGGTCCGTCACTTATGGGTGAGCCAGAACCGCAGTGCGTCGTCAAGACTGCCGTGAGAGTTCGTGTGTTGTCGCCGTCATCCGGTCGGTTAGCAATTATGCTATCCACCAGGCGTCAGTTATCACCATTGCGGTTATCAGATAAGCTATTATAATTTTTTTTTTTGTTATTTATATTTTTTACTTATTCGGCGTTATGTTCCATATAGTATATATATAAATGTATTGTTAGGGATGATCATCCACCATAATATTGTTATAAGATTTGATTTAATTGTTTGAAAATAACACAACCTGTTTTTTTTCCATCGATTAACTTTAGTTATTTATTTCTCCTACTTTTTCTTTTAATTCCATAGGTATATTGAATATGCGAAAGTTGAATCACAGCCTAAGCCACATTTTACTCTCTCTCACAGAATGAGTTTTTTTAAATTTTATTTACAAATAGAGTGTCAAAGAACAAATATAATTTATAATCACCAATAATTAATTATTTACTTTCTGCTCTCTCCCAGCAAAAAAAAATAAAATGGGACTGAGGTAGATAACAAAAAAAAAAAAAAAACAGTTAAACCCTAAAAATATGTAAGTAATAATAATAGATTAAACAAAGTATCAAAATATGAAAAGGCTTTATTCATATTTTTATTAAACAAAAATAAAAATAAAATTATTTTTTTATAAAAACTCTTAATATAACTAAACCCCATTGAAATTATTTATACGGGGTGATTCTTTTATCATAAAACACTCATTATTTTAAAAAGTATTTATGTTTTTGAAAACATTTTTTTACATGGTTTCGAGTTGTTAAAAACACTACGTTTTTATTAAAAAATTATTTTTTAAATATTTTTTATCCTTTTATTTTATTAAGTTTTTTACTTTTTTGAATAACAACATAGAGTTTTAATTTCATATTCCGCAATAGAATAATTTTCTGAGTGTTTTGATACATAAAACTTAAAAAGTTTAGACCAGCGGAGTAGTGGAAAAATATTTTGCGTGGTGACCCAGTACCACTCCACTCTGCTAGTAAAATTTTAAGATACGTATAACTCATATACTAAAGGTCCTAAATTCGATTTTAATGTATCAAAATACTCAGAAAATTATTCTGCTTTGGAATATGAAATTAAAACTCTATGTTGTCATCTAAGAAAGTAAAAAATTTAAAAAATACAAAGAAAAAAAATATTTAAAAATTTAATATTTTAATAAAAACATAGTTTTTTTAACGACTTGAAACTATGTAAAAACTGTTTATTTAATATATAAAGGTAAGTTTAGGATCGAGTCTTTCTGATGTTTAGTAATAGACCACATTAATTTATATGCATTTAATAATAACGGTGATTTAAATAATATATTAGTACCATTCATGAATGTTCTCATTTGACCTGATGGCCCCTTAACCAATTGATACTGTTTGTTACCAAGTAAAATAGTACCGCCTTCAGCTCCCCGAAGAGAACTGTTGGCCAAGTATTTGTTATTCTGAATTGCTGACTTGAATGACACAAATGCTGGTGTTCTCGTTGTAGTTTCTGACGATGATGCTGTTACTTGAACCACATTATTCTTGAAAATAGCTGGCTTTACAACAACGAATTTTTTGGTGGTATCACTTTAGGAATAGAAGATTCAGAAGAAACTTTCGTTTGTAATGAAGAAGAGAATGATTCATAGTAAGTATGTAATGATGGTTTCGGCATAGTCGAATATTTTTATAACTGACGCCTGGTGGATAACACGATTGCTAACCGACCGGATGACGGCGACAACACACGAATTCTCCTGGCAGTCCTGACGACGCACTGCAGTTCTGGCTCACCCATGTGTGATGGACCACGAATGGAACTCACGGCCAGAGGTCCCGATGACGAGCGGTTGCAGATTTCGGCGATAGCAACAGCGGAATCACACCGATCAGAGATTATCGAACGAACACTGGTTCGGAAATGGTCGAGTTGGGCAAAATAACGCCGTGAAGCTGCCGCTGCGGGAGAACGGCGTACGTGGTATGCCAAGAGGATGAACGCGATAACACTACGGGTGTCGTCAAATAATAGCGACACAAACGAAACGGGTTTTGACACTAAACCAGTCGCACGACTGAGCAAGAGGGAGCACACACAAGTGTGTTGTGAAGTGAAAGAGAGCGCCCGTGTGATCCGTCAGCGTGTGTGTTTGGGCGGGGATTCGATAGTGGCGACGACAGACGGCAGTTGTTGCGTCTGGACGACATCCCTTCAGATCGCCACCCCGGTCAGACTGTTACGCTGAAGTTCCCGCAAACTGTCGTCTGATCAGTGATCACGGAACTTCTTCAAGTCGTTGGCGACCCGATACGTTGTGGTGTCGTTTTCGTTTGTGTTTTTTTTTCGACCGACAGCTTACCGAATTGACGTTAACATTAAAAAAAATTATATTTCTTGTTTGGATATATATGACAACTCGATCATTTAACGTTTGCATCACTGCCAAGACAATATCGTTACAATTCTAATTATAAATGTATATATGTAATTTTTTTTAAACGGTTTTTTTTTGTTCCGATTTCCAATGCCACACCAAACGAAGATGAAGAATTTCGACAACTCGCATCGCAAGTACAATGGATAGGTGATGCTCAGAACGAGGATGCATATGTATACTAAAAGATATGTCGATAATTTGGTATACAGGGCCATTGTATGCAAATCTGTAGTTCAATGTAAACAACTAACCGAAGAAGACATACAAAATCTTAAAGTTAGCTTACTTAAAAATAAAGGATGATACACTCAAAAACAATAATGTATCCAAAGAAAATAATGTATCTGAAGACAATAATCTATCTAAAGACAATAATCTATCCAAAGACAATAATCTATCTAAAGAAAGCAGTACATCTAAATGCGATGAAAGTGCTAAAAAAAACCGAAGGTGGATACAAATGGAATAGATGTTTTGAAGTTAGTATAATTTAGAGAAGGCGAAACTGATAAATTTAAATCACAATTCAAGTCTTCATTATCACCCAATAAGAAAATCGCTTCTACCAGTAATAATAAAGTACCTATGAAAATTGATGGCAAAGAATCTACAACATCCGCAAATTCTTCAGCTAATTCTGTAAAATGGCTTCAGGTCGTTGATTTTAAGAAAATGATAGATGAGGATAAGCATACACGGCACATAAACGATTTTTTGGATATAAAGCCCAAAAGTATAACAAACAGCGCCAAAAAGTCAGTACTTTCTGTTAAACCATCTACTAGTGGATCTAAACCCACGCAGAATACCAAACAAGTGGTAGTTTAACGACTTGGAAAAAAGTTCAGTTAAGGAGGGATGTGACAGAAATTCAAAAAGTATATAGGAAATACTTTAGCAAATCCATACAAGCACCATTGTGATTATTGCCAATATACTTAACATTATTTGAATGTTTAATAAACATCACAAAGCATGGTTGGATGAATCTTTTAAGAAAAAATCTGAAGCTGAAAAACTCAAAGAAAGATGTGATACCAACCGATTACACAGCAGACATAAAAATATTCTAGAAGCAAAATTGAAGACCAGTTTTTTACTAGTCGTAACATCTTTTGATGAACTTGATTTTGAACTGGCATTTAAAATTTTTTTTTTTTTTTGAGTAAATTAACTGTACTTAGAGATTTAGATCAGCCATAATTCAGAAAAGGCAGCATCTTCAAAAATCTGGTTCTTTTATTACGGAATAGCTTAAAAACGATGTTCCAGTCAAAGTCAGGACTGTATCGATTTAATAAGTCTAATTGAAGATAGTCGAGATCTTGACCCCGGAATCACTGATCGCATGGCGTTGTTTTTTGTATCAACAGTAAACAGCCGGGATTATTTTCAAAATGTTATTGGTTTCGTTCCCAGTAACGAAACCAATGAAGATCCAGAAATATTAATCGATAATGCTACTCTTCAATGTTGCAAGAATTCAAAGTTTTAAGATCCATCAACTGTACAACGATCCGTGGACAACACCAAAAAAACACCAGTGACAGAAACTATTAAAAATCGTACCACCCCGGATGAAACAATTCAACGTTCAGTGCTTGCCAAAAATCTTAATGAAACATTCCAACAAATTCCTGTGATAAATACTAAAAAGGACCAAACCATTGGTAATGCCGCAGTAGAAGCAGATCACTCAACGCATGCTGAGACGTGAAATCACATTTCTACGTTTTGGAAAATATTAACATCCAACATTGAAAAATATACGAATATGCCGAAACCACCACCACATACTTTCTATGAATCATTCTCTTCATTACAAACGAAAGTGTTTTCTGAACCTTTTATTCCTACGTTGTTGTAAAGCCAGCTATTTCCAAAAATAATTGGTAACAAACAGTATCAATTGGTTATTTTCTATATAATAAAAAAAAATTATTCTTCAAAGTTATGGTTGTAATGTGTACCCTCGACGTTTACGAACGTCGGGGCATCCTCATGAGGTTTTTAAGATGTTGTAAAATTATTATTGTTATAATTATATTAACAGTATATGTCGCTAATATTATCCAAAGTATTTCTTTAAGTCCGAGTTTTATACCGCTGGGTAAAAAGTAAAAAAAATAAAAATATGTAAAGATAAAAAATATTTAAAAATAACATTTTTTAATAGAAACGTAGTCTTTTTAATAACTTGAAACTATGTGAAAAATGTTTTCAAAAACATGAATACTTTTTGGAATAATGAGTGTTTTATGATAAAATAATCAACCCGTACATATAATGGAAAGTTTAGGTTCGAGACTTTCTGATGTTTACTAATCGTTCACATTCATTTATATGCTTATCATACCAATCGCGTCGTTGGCAATTATGGTAACAGTATTTCATTGTTGTACAACTACTGCACATTATTGTTGCAGAATTGTTACAGTTTCTTGCATAGTATTTAGAAATAACGATCAAAGGTGATTTAAATAATAGATTAGTACCATTCATGAATGCTCTCATTTGACCTGATGGCCCTTAACCTGTTACTTGAACCAAATTATTTTTGGAAGTAGCTGGCTTTACAACAACGTAGGAATAAAAGGTTCAGAAAACACTTTCGTTTGTAATGAAGAGAATGATTCATAGAAAGTATGTGGTGGTGGTTTCGGCATAGTCGTATATTTTTCAATGTTGGATGTTAATATTTTCCAAAACGTAGAAATGTGATTTCACGTCTCAGCATGCGTTGAGTGATCTGCTTCTACTGCGGCATTACCAATGGTTTGGTCCTTTTTAGTATTTATCACAGGAATTTGTTGGAATGTTTCATTAAGATTTTTGGCAAGCACTGAACGTTGAATTGTTTCATCCGGGGTGGTACGATTTTTAATAGTTTCTGTCACTGGTGTTTTTTTGGTGTTGTCCACGGATCGTTGTACAGTTGATGGATCTTAAAACTTTGAATTCTTGCAACATTGAAGAGTAGCATTATCGATTAATATTTCTGGATCTTCATTGGTTTCGTTACTGGGAACGAAACCAATAACATTTTGAAAATAATCCCGGCTGTTTACTGTTGATACAAAAAACAACGCCATGCGATCAGTGATTCCGGGGTCAAGATCTCGACTATCTTCAATTAGACTTATTAAATCGATACAGTCCTGACTTTGACTGGAACATCGTTTTTAAGCTATTCCGTAATAAAAGAACCAGATTTTTGAAGATGCTGCCTTTTCTGAATTATGGCTGATCTAAATCTCTAAGTACAGTTAATTTACTCAAAAAAAAAAAAAAATTTTAAATGCCAGTTCAAAATCAAGTTCATCAAAAGATGTTACGACTAGTAAAAAACTGGTCTTCAATTTTGCTTCTAGAATATTTTTATGTCTGCTGTGTAATCGGTTGGTATCACATCTTTCTTTGAGTTTTTCAGCTTCAGATTTTTTCTTAAAAGATTCATCCAACCATGCTTTGTGATGTTTATTAAACATTCAAATAATGTTAAGTATATTGGCAATAATCACAATGGTGCTTGTATGGATTTGCTAAAGTATTTCCTATATACTTTTTGAATTTCTGTCACATCCCTCCTTAACTGAACTTTTTTCCAAGTCGTTAAACTACCACTTGTTTGGTATTCTGCGTGGGTTTAGATCCACTAGTAGATGGTTTAACAGAAAGTACTGACTTTTTGGCGCTGTTTGTTATACTTTTGGGCTTTATATCCAAAAAATCGTTTATGTGCCGTGTATGCTTATCCTCATCTATCATTTTCTTAAAATCAACGACCTGAAGCCATTTTACAGAATTAGCTGAAGAATTTGCGGATGTTGTAGATTCTTTGCCATCAATTTTCATAGGTACTTTATTATTACTGGTAGAAGCGATTTTCTTATTGGGTGATAATGAAGACTTGAATTGTGATTTAAATTTATCAGTTTCGCCTTCTCTAAATTATACTAACTTCAAAACATCTATTCCATTTGTATCCACCTTCGGTTTTTTTTAGCACTTTCATCGCATTTAGATGTACTGCTTTCTTTAGATAGATTATTGTCTTTGGATAGATTATTGTCTTTAGATAGATTATTGTCTTCAGATACATTATTTTCTTTGGATACATTATTGTTTTTGAGTGTATCATCCTTTATTTTTAAGTAAGCTAACTTTAAGATTTTGTATGTCTTCTTCGGTTAGTTGTTTACATTGAACTACAGATTTGCATACAATGGCCCTGTATACCAAATTATCGACATATCTTTTAGTATACATATGCATCCTCGTTCTGAGCATCACCTATCCATTGTACTTGCGATGCGAGTTGTCGAAATTCTTCATCTTCGTTTGGTGTGGCATTGGAAATCGGAACAAAAAAAAACCGTTTAAAAAAAATTACATATATACATTTATAATTAGAATTGTAACGATATTGTCTTGGCAGTGATGCAAACGTTAAATGATCGAGTTGTCATATATATCCAAACAAGAAATATAATTTTTTTTAATGTTAACGTCAATTCGGTAAGCTGTCGGTCGAAAAAAAAACACAAACGAAAACGACACCACAACGTATCGGGTCGCCAACGACTTGAAGAAGTTCCGTGATCACTGATCAGACGACAGTTTGCGGGAACTTCAGCGTAACAGTCTGACCGGGGTGGCGATCTGAAGGGATGTCGTCCAGACGCAACAACTGCCGTCTGTCGTCGCCACTATCGAATCCCCGCCCAAACACACACGCTGACGGATCACACGGGCGCTCTCTTTCACTTCACAACACACTTGTGTGTGCTCCCTCTTGCTCAGTCGTGCGACTGGTTTAGTGTCAAAACCCGTTTCGTTTGTGTCGCTATTATTTGACGACACCCGTAGTGTTATCGCGTTCATCCTCTTGGCATACCACGTACGCCGTTCTCCCGCAGCGGCAGCTTCACGGCGTTATTTTGCCCAACTCGACCATTTCCGAACCAGTGTTCGTTCGATAATCTCTGATCGGTGTGATTCCGCTGTTGCTATCGCCGAAATCTGCAACCGCTCGTCATCGGGACCTCTGGCCGTGAGTTCCATTCGTGGTCCATCACACATGGGTGAGCCAGAACTGCAGTGCGTCGTCAGGACTGCCAGGAGAATTCGTGTGTTGTCGCCGTCATCCGGTCGGTTAGCAATCGTGTTATCCACCAGGCGTCAGTTATCACCACCGCGGTTATCAGATAATATATTATTATTTTTTATTTTTTTTGTTATTTATATTTTTTATTTGTTCACTCTTTTGTGCCATATAGTATATAAATGTATTGTTAGGGATGATCATCCAACATAATATTGTTAGAAAATTTGTTTTAATTGTTTGACAATAATTAAACCTATTTTATTTTTTTGACCAGAACAATTTGTTGTGTTATTTATTTACTATAATGGATAAGACATCATTACTCTACTCCGTCAGAACTCATATGGATATATTATAGGTATAATTAAATATTAATAAATAAATCATATTAGTAAAATACATTTTTTTTAAGTTTTTAGCACATATTTTGGTACTTACTATAAACCAGGGCTTGGAACCAAAATTAAAAATACCGGTATTTTAATCGAAACAGTACCGTAACCCTTTTCGGATTTTCTTAGGAGCCGAAACCGATATTTGTCGACGGCAATTTTTTCGGTTTTTTACGGTTCCAAATATTTCAGTTAAATATTAAACTATTTTATATATTTAGGTAATAAATAATATTTTTCAATTCATTAAATTCTGGTGATGTTGTAAATGTATGCGTGTATTTATGATTTTATATTTCTATAATTTAACGGTTTCAGCAAAATATAAAATATGAGTAGTTACCAAAATGTATAAGTATAAATTATTAACTAATGATTATTATTGTTATTCGTCGCCTCACCGGTTTGTTTGTAAAATTCTATGACATAACCTCTATAATATTATTACTTTTTGTACCGTTTGATAATAAGTTAATTGACTAATAGCATATAATAATAATAGTTAACAACATAAAATTCCGGTAAAACGTACATGTCCCCAACCCCACTTATTCAAAATGTTGACATTTTTATTAAGTCAACATTTAGCAGTCATTTAGCAACAATTTGCAAGCATATTTTCAAAATTTGCAAGTCTATTTTTAATCGAAAAAAATAAAAAACTTAGGGACACATGTCCCACCCATATCATTCAAATCACATTTTCAAATTTTTCTTGAACCATCATTTAGCAGCCAATTAGCAACGTTTTGCATGATAATCGTCGAAATTTGCAAACCAATATTTCGTTGGTAAAAAACGTTTTCGAAATTCGCGCATGTCTCCAGCCCCACCCCGTACCCAAATATTGCGATTTTCGACCTGAGATTCATGTCAACATTTTTAACCAAATAATATTTTCATTTCATGGTCGTATTTTACTCCAGTTATTAATTGTTTTATTTAATAAGGCATCATTTTTTTTATTTATTCAATTAAGAATAATTTATCAAACATAGATTATTATCTAATTAGAATAAATAAACTGTTTAAATCTAGAAAAGTTAAATAAAAAATTCCAAATTTAATAAAAATCCTAAATTAATAAAAAAAATCTATAATACATAAAAAAAAAATCTTTATTGATCAAAAAAACCAAAGCTTAGCAAGTTAATGATTTTTTTTTTTAACTCAGTTAAGTTAAACATGTTTAGGTTCAATTAAATTCAGAGTTAAGTTAATAGACGTGTTAATATATCAATTAAGTTTAAAGTTAAGTTAAGTTATTAAGTTAAAATTAACTTAACTTTATTAACTCGTTAGTGCACAGCTTTGTAAAAGACCTAAATTTATAAAACTGAAATATTTATAAAAAAAACTGATTAAGTAGATTAAAATAAAACGTTAAAAAAATGCTAAATTAATAAAAAAATCATATATAAATAAATATTATTTTTATGAATAAAAAGCTTCAATAATTAAAATATAATATATAATTATTGATTAAAAATTCCAATTAAATAGAAATACTTATTTCCATAAAAAATATCCTACTTTAACCAAAAAATGTTGATACTAGTTATCAGCTACTTATTTGCTTGAATTCGCAATGGAATTTTTAGAATTCTAATGACGTTGGTTTCCCCGAGATTATTATACAAGAGGATTTTTATGAAAATTAGTATTTTCTATTTAATTGGAATTTTTTAATCACAAAAAAATATTTTTTATAATTTTACACTTTTTATTTATTTGAACTTTTTATGAAAGTTTGGGGTCAACTTCACGACGTATAAATCTCAGGTATGTTTCTCAGGTCGAAAATCGCAATATTTGGGTACGGGGTGGGGCTGGAGACATGCGCGAATTTCGAAAACGTTTTTTACCGACGATATATTGCTTTGTAAATTTCGACGATTATCATGCAAAACGTTGCTAATTGGCTGCTAAATGATGGTTCAAGAAAAATTTGAAAATGTGATTTGAATGATATGGGTGGGACATGTGTCCCTAAGTTTTTTATTTTTTTCGATTAAAAAATAGACTTGCAAATTTTGAAAATATGCTTGCATATTGTTGCTAAATGACTGCTAAATGTTGACTTAATAAAAACGTCAAAATTTCGAATAGCTGGGGTTGGGGACATGTACGTTTCACTAAACACAAATTTGTGATTTTACGGAGATAAAACATGTGTGTATGACGTCTTCTATAATAAAATATAGAGAACACACTAGTAAACTATATATATGTTATAGCTAATATTTAGTAGTGGTCGTATCCTATAAGAATTTATATTGTTATAAATATTGTGAGTTTTGTGACTAGTCTAGTCTATGCAGTTGCACTAGTTAAATCCAATACACAGCACTTAAAAAAAAAAAATAGCAATGAGACGATTATCAGAATCGACAATTTACATGTATTTTACATACGATACAAACAGTAAAACATCTGTATGCAAACACTGCAGTGATCATCAAGCGAAAGTAAGTTTATTAAGTTCATTTATTTTTCATTTTATTAATAAACGTAAATATAACTTTAATTTTATCTTTAATTGCTGGAGTATATATTAATACATAATATGTATCTAGTATAAAAATTGTACATTTCATTTTAGCTTGCTGTTGCTGTTTTAATTTAAAAAAATTCTCATTTGAAACTTTGAAAAGTACCAAGGTAATAGGTAACTATATTTTATTGAAAAATGAACATTATATACAATATATTTCTTAAACAATATAAATCATGGTTTTATATGATAATTTTGACCAATCTTACAAATTCATATTTTTAACTGCTTATAAAACATTCAATTTTTAATGTCTTGAAACCTTGATTACCAGATTAAGAAAATGATTCTTATTTACTATTATTAACTTTCATATATTTGATTTAAGCTGATACTTCATCAATACTATAAAACATGCTTTTATATGTTAATTTTGACGAAAACCTTATATGTTTCAGTATGAAAAAGTTTAAAAAATTCTAATTTATACTTTTTTTCCTACCATCCAACAGCTCTTATAATATGAACCATTCTTACTTATTATCAAATACAATGCATTTGGAACCAAATTAATTTGTAATATAATTCATAGTCATAGGCGTGCGCAGACTTTGACCGCAGGGGGGCCCTTAAAAGATTCTTGTACTAATGAATACTATGAATACTAGTATAGTTAAATATTTCATTGTTAATTTTAAAAAACATTTATTTAATTCAATATCCAAGTATAAAAATAAATACAAATAAAATATAAAGGTATTAAAATATATAAAAATAATACATAATTATAATAAAAATGAATAATAATAACAATAATTTGATAGAATATAGTAATACATAAATATCTATAAAAAATAGTGAAAAAACGTAAATAAAGAAGTTGATAGATACACTGTGTTAACAAAAATAGACCGCTAGCTGATATCAGATAAATGTTTAAGCTAAGTTAAAAAAAATAGCTGTACGACGATGTGTACCTATAGTATATCGAATCAGGAGTTGTCCATTTAAACTGTGTAAAATCCAGTTAAATTTTTTATACAACATAACTAATTTTCTAATGCATCAATTAACTCCTAGTAAACACCAAGAAATCAGAAATATTGTGTAGAACGTGTTTTTGTAAAAATCATCAAAATTGTACGTTTAGAAATTAAGATATACATGAGAAGTGGGATATTTTTCAGTATTTGAATTATATCTAAGAATAAATATTTCATTCAGATTATTTTCGGGCCCCGACGTATGGCACAGTCCCCGTTATCGTAATAATTGAAATAGATATCTATACATATAATATTTCACTATTCATCAGATTACAATTTAAATTATACAACAACAACAATATCTGATTTTCTTCGTATTGTGTACAAGTGTACAAAAAATAGTTTCAGTATTGAACTAGCTGTTCTATGTCGTGGTTACCTATATTTATGTTAAATTATTTCTTAATGGTTATATTAACGGTATAATAATATATTATATAATATTAACGGTATATTTCTAAACCTATAATGGACAAATTTGTTATAAAAAAAAAAATTAAGTAGCATGAAACCCGTGAAAGTGTCACATCAACAGAAGAAGTGGATACTTTAACTCCAAGTTTGTCGTTCAATAGTTTATTGACTTCTGCTTCGACGAGCTCAATAGAATCGCAACGTATTATTAATGATAATAATGATACTACTACTTCATCGGAAAGTTATGATATTGGTAACTATATAGACCACATATATTCTATTAATGATTTTACTAAATTTATGATTCTTAAAAATCACTGGGTCCCTCCAAAACATTATATATTTCCTTTTTCTGTACATAACTAACGCAATAGAGAAGAAAAGCGACGTCCTAATCATCAGCATTTATCTAATTATTCTTGGTTAGTTTATTCCGATGTGAAAAAAGGACTTTTTTGCAAAAATTGCGCCATTTTTACTAATGATATTCTAGTAGGTGGTCAAAAAACAATATCTGTTAAAAAATTGGTGACAGAACCCCTTATAAAATTTGCTAATTTATTAGGAAAACATGGAGACTTAGACTGCCATTCTCAAACTCAGTATCATAAGTTGGCAATAGTTAAAAGTGAATCATTTATTCAAGTATATAAAAATCCATCTTATGATATTCGGAATCAGGTTGAAACTTCACGTAAACAACAGGCTATTGAAAATAGAGAAAGACTTGTTCCAATAATAAAAACTTTAATTTTACATGGACAACAGAATATACCTATAAGAGGCCATCGTGATGATGGTTCATTACTTAATACAAATAATAGTCCTGTTGCAACTGAAGGAAATTTTCGTTCATTACTAAGATTCCGAATAGATAGTGGGGATAAAGTTTTGGAAAATCATTTAATGACAGCTAAAAATAATGCTACTTATATTAGTAAAACATCAACAAATGAGTTAATAAATCATTGTGGTAATGAAGTTCTTTTTATTTTATTAAATAGAATACATAAGGCAAAATATTACTGTGTTTTATTTGATGAAACAACTGATGTATCTCACATATCCCAACTTAGTATATCAATTAGATATATTTATGAAAATACAGTCAGAGAAGATTTTATTGGTTTTGTTGATCTTCATAAGGACAATTATAGTGCAGATGCTCTTGATTTTGATACAGATAATGAAAGTAACACATTAGATTTACAACAGTCAGAACCAACTATTACAGGAGAAATACTTGGTTCAACAGTTGTAAAAAAGTTGAAAAGTGTGGGACTAGATTTAAAATTATGTGTAGGAATCGGTTGTGATGGTTGCAGTGTTAATATGTCGACAATATGTGGAGCAGCAATTACTATACAAAAATCTGCCAAGAATGCTTTAATATGTCCGTGTTTAAATCATTCATTGAATAATAATTTATCTAGATCAAATAAGATTCAAAGTGTAAGAAACGCTATTGGAACTATACAAGAAATAATAAAGTTTTTCAATGTTTCAGCTAAAAGAAATTTTATTTTAAAAAAACATTTAGGGTATCAGCTGACTAGTCACTGCATAACTCACTGGATTGAGAGGCATGATTCTGTATTACAATTTATAAATGACCTTCCAATTATATTGAAAAGTTTAACTGAAATTTCTACATGGTATGATATATCTACTTCATCAAAAGCCAATTCATTGTGTAAAACTATACAAGACAGTGAATTTGTTATGTGTATTTTCTCTTTAAACGACATAATGTGTCTAACACGACCTTTAAGTATATTACTCCAAACTAAAAATTTAGACCTTTTTTCTGCTACTACTAAAATAAAAGAACTTAGAGAAGTACTAAGTACAAAACGAAACGATGCAAATCAGTGCTTTAATATTATATATAATAATGTTGTTGAAATGATGTCAAAATTAGGCACTGAACTAAAACTTCCAAGGACTACTAAAAGGCAGACTTACAGAAATAATATTGAAGTCAACCCAGAAGACAGTCAAGGTTACTGGAGAATATCAATTTATATTCCTATTTTAGATGAAGTAATAAAAGATTTTGATAATAGGTTTTCTAGTGATAATATGCAATGCTTTAATCTTAATTTTTTGATGCCATTGAATCTCATGAAATGTTTCAAAAACACTGAACAGTTAAATCAATCAATTAAAGACATTTCTAATCAATATAGTGAGTTATTTGGTGAATCTATATTTTCTATTGAACAAAAACTAAAAGGAGAATTAAATCTATTTGAAAATAAATTAAAATCAGATACTGACCTCACAACTATAACATCAGCTATAACATTTCTAGACAAGCTTGATTGTGACTATTTTCCAGTATTTTCTTTATTTATTAAAATTCTAATCACTCTCCCAATATCTATTGCTACAGCAGAAAGAAGCTTTTCTTCTCTACGTTTACTAAAAACATGGTTAAGATCTAGAATGAGCGAAGAAAGGTTAACTGTTCTAGCTTTGTTATACATTCACAAAAATATTGATATTCATAATAATATTGAGAATATCATTAATAGATTTGCTAATGATAAAAATAGAAAATTGGACTTTATTTTGTAATTTTATTAACTGTACAATGATTATTTTATAATATTAAGCACCTATATATGAAGTTATAATAACAGTAACAACTATTTTGTTTTCTGTTTTGTTTTATTGATTATTTAATATAAAATAAAGTTTTATACCTACTTGAATTAAACTGTGATTAATTTTATTTGAACGTAAGTTAGTTCAAAATGATAAATTGGTAACAAATTTATATATAATAGTAAGTATGTGGTACCTATTTAAAGTATATTAATACTTAAATTAATTATTGCTTAAGTAAAGTATTTATTTTATCATAAATAGTAATTATGATTCATTATTTTTATATACCTACTTCTTATCCCTACCTATCTTTATTACATTTTTAGATATAAATAAAATCATAAACATATTTGGGAAAATACTTTTAATTTTACATAAATATAATTTTTAACTTACATAGAAAGTTTGACGAAAAATCGGAAGACCAATGTAATTGGTCCACATAAATGTCTACAAAATGTGCGCCCCCCCCCCCACAGAAAATTCCTGGATCCGCCCCTGATAAATATATTATAGTAATAAATAATATGACATTGTATTCTGTGTTATTAGCGTTTAGCTACCCTTTTTAAAAATGGCGACCACCGATTTCGTGGCTTCAAATCTCCCCAAACTTTGGATTCGAAAAATTAATTCACTTCTTACAATACCTAAAAACGTAATGGAAGCTCTTTCGATGTGCAATGATTTGTACCCAAATATTTTCAAGCTTCTACAAATTCTGGCCACATTGCCTGTTTTACTGCCACAGCTGAAAGATCTTTCTCGACATTAAAACGAATAAAAATATACCTACGGCACTCAATGTCTGAGGTAAATATTTTTTATTTCCCCGAAAAATATAATTCTTAATTAAACGTTCTAAATCTTGAATTGCATTTTGTTTCAGAAAAGACTAATGGCCTTTCCATGTTATCGATTCACCGAGATTTAGATTGTCAGACCGATGAAATTATTGATGAATTGGCAAAGAAAAAAACAAAACTAGATTCTATAATATAATTTGTGATTTTTAATTTTAATTCTAATATAACTATAGTTAATATAAAAATAGGTTGAATTGAGTTTAAGTATTTTATACTTTCTAATTTATAAATTATTTCATTATGATATGACATCCCCCCTTTAAAAAAAATTTGTAAATACTAACTGTCACCGATAAAAATTTTTATTGAAGTTTACCGTTATCCGCGTCGGCAACTCGACCGTTACTAATTTATTATTTTTTACTCTTTCTGAAATTATTACATTTATATGATATGAGCGCATATCATTACACACGCTAAATGAAAATCTAGTAAAAAATAACTATTTTTTTAACTGTGAAAAACTAAATAATTTTTTTTAAATTTTTAATCTCTTTTAATCAATTTTGTATCTACTTGATATTCCCTTTTTAATGAGCTACCAACCATCTTTTTAGCTATAAAAGATTTGGAGAAAAGTTAAAAAAAACCAATTTTGGGACTGTTTACACCGACGTTTTTGTGGATTCAAATTGTTATACCGCTTGGGTGTGATATTGGATCTCTCTCATTAATATTTTATGTTAAGGCTAGCTTAATTGTCTACCTACTCGTTACAACTGAGTTACAATTTTATCATTTTCCTATTTAACAAAAATTCTTGAAGTTTTAAAAATTCAGACTTTTTTCATTTCAATTACCATACTTACTTGATTAAAAATCAAGAAAATAATAAACAATAAACAATTTAATAAGTTTGGTATATGTAAAGTAAATATTAATATAATACTAAGTTATAATAAAATTGGATTGCATATTTATTATTTTGTATTTACATTTGTACATTTTGTATTATACAGTGCATTTTATATAATTTACTAGAAATTATTTCTCACATTATTTTTTTTTTATATTATTTCTTATGTAATAATTTGTTTTATATACATTTACCTTTAACTATATTTCTTTTAATAGCTATAATATAGCTTATAGGTAATATAAATATTTTAAATTTTATTAATAAAAATATGTTTTCACATGTTCATATTCATGAAGCTTTAGTTTTCTTTGTCAGAACATTTTTGATTACAAATACGACATTTTTAAATGTCGCCAGATGACCACCACTGGTAAATTGGTAATGATCAAATTGATCACAAGTTGCATTACAAAATTCATAATCAAATGGTTGTTTGACTACACACATTTCATGTAATGCTTTTATATCATTTTCGTAAATTATACCTGTAATTTTTTTAGGTATTATTTTACTATTATTGTCAGTAGTTACATTGAATTCATTTGGTCCAGAGGATATTATGTTTGTTTGATTCCTACAAGTTCTCAGATTATCATTAATATTATATTGTTGATTATCAGTCTTTCCAATTCCATCTCTTATTTGCTTCAGCTTAAAGAAATAAAGTTTTGTCTTAAAAATTGATCCATCTTCACTTGACGCATGTTTGATTAAATTTGACTGACCATGAACATTTTTCATATGTGTATTAAAAGAAGAATAACATGTATAATTTTTACAACAGATGTCACAATATTTTTTTTTTGCGTTTAGTGTGTTTTTGTGATTTTTCTAATCCATTTTATGTTAAATAAAATTAGTATTCATATTTATTTAAGGGTAAAATTATTATCAACTGATAAATGTCTGGTTATTAAAAAATCGGGTAAATACTTCTAGAAGTGAAAATTGAAAAAAAAATGTTCTTTTTTGATGGTTTTTAGTTTTACTATCACATAGAAATCTTCACTTTTTCATTCAAATTTGAGAAAATATTAGTGTTCGGTGTGTTCATAAAAATATTATGATATTCAGTCAACCTGTCAACAATTGAAAAAAAACTATTTATATTATATTGATTATTGTGACATTAAGTTAACAAAATAATATTAATATATTACTATAACTTATAAAGCAAATATTATATTTTAAAAGGAAATCTATTTTAATACATTTTTATATTTGTTTAAAAATGTTAAAGGTATACTTTATACCATAACAAATTAATGACTATGTGTGTATGTGTGTGTGTGTGTATGGTAGAAAATTGGTTATAATCGATATTTTAGAGGGGAGGTTTTGGGTATATGTGGATGTACAGACTGCAGATAAACTGCAAGTTCGCCAAGAATCTAGTCATACATACATGTCTTAACTGAAAAGAAATACGAGACTCCGCAGCTTTAAATAACAAAGAACTTAAAGTATAGATTAACAGATTTCTGTAAAGTATACATAAAACTATAAAATTAATATTTGTTTTCTTAAACAATCACCCATATGTTGCTTGTATATTGCTGATGCATACACAATTACTGTTACTACTACTTTTTTTACCATAATTTAAAATAATTATGTAGTTATTAAATATGATTTATAAGTTTATAACCATATTTTGTGTGTGTATTTTTATTGATTTTAAATTTTAATGAAAAATAAATATTTTTTGATCATTGAGTAAAAAAAATACACGAAAATTTGTAAAATCATAAAGTACAACAATTTAATGATTGAAATTTAAACATTAGCTAGTTATCATTCAGTTAATTTTAGTTTTAGAGCCTTAGTTAAGAGATAAAAATAATTTAAAAATTTAATCTATCCAAATTAATTTATTTGGTTTTAAAAACACCTGTTGCTATTTAAAAAAAATCAAATTGTATTGTAATACAAGAAATATAAATTTAAAAATTTATTTTTTTATTCCCTATCTCCTACAGAAAACCTGATATTCATTTGAAGTCACCTAACTGAAATATTTAATGTTTCCTAAGAAAACACACTATTTAGTCTTTAACATAGAACATACTAAGATGTAATTATTACAATATAAGCATTATTGTATACAGTTGGCAGACAGATACCACCAACTATAATTTAAAACTCATTAAATATGTATTAAAAACGTCAAGCTCATATTTAACAAACACAATCATAAAAATTAGCAACATAAACTATAAAAATTACACAAAGAAACTAAGTCATTGAGAGACTAGATGTAACTAATATTTAAAAACATTCAGTGTCCTATAGAGATAACTGTTAATAGGTAATTATTTCCAATTAATTGCTATCTAAAGTGCATACACAATTTAAGAATCATGTGATATTTTGTATTAGAATGTTTAAGTTTTAAACAAAAATAGTTTTTTAGATGTTTACATATGTTTTTATACAGAGATAAATGTTTAATACTAAAAAAGTGTTATTGCATATTAAGACTTCAAACAATTAATATTAATAAATATATTAAATAAAAATTTTAAATTCATTGCTAAATAGAGGTATTATATATTTTTCCCATAACACCAGAAGGGACAAAGAATAAAGTAACTATTAACAAAAGTTTTATTATACCTAAGTTATATAATTAGCTACATCTTCAAATTCAAAGTTGGACCAGACGATTATGTTTCAAAAATATAGATATAATATGTAGGAAGTAGGTATTTATTATATATTTATTTAAATGAAATATCTATACCTAATTCTTAATTGTTTACCTGCTTATGAATTAGCATTGATAGCAGTACCAACTAAAGGATTTGATTCTTCATCATTAAATAAACATTTTCCATTGATCCTTGACCACAATATGTTCATTGTTTTCCTGTTAATAAAAAAAAAACAATTCTATGAAACCTTTAGTCTAAAAATGTAGTAAGAAATAATATGAAATATGATAAATACTGGCTCGTCATTATATAATTGCAGCACACATAACTGCGCCAGACGGTGAAAAAAATTGATCACAATAAAATGTTCCGTTTTTTAAATATTTTTTTTCTTCAACTATAAACATTTATAAAATATCGTCATTATTTCAGTTTAAAAAAAAAAATCACAAAAATTGGACAATTTTAACTTAAACAAATCATAAATTAAATTTTAATGGAAACATTACTCTAATTATAAATTACAAGGTTAAATTTACCTAATTACCTTTGATTTATTAATTAATAATATTTTTTTTTATAGTAAACGAAAATGTACAACTATACATATATTATATAGTAAAAGTGACAATATTAATTGGTTTATTATATAGTGATTATCAACTGATAATATTAGCTATAGTCGATCATTATCAGAAATTCAAAACATTAAGCATGTTTCTGTTTTTTATCGACGACTAACATTAACGTAAACAAGAGAAAGGTAATTGGTAAATTACTAAAATTTGTAAACAATTATTTAATACAATTTATAATATATATATATATATATTATAGTGGTTATATTTTTTTTGGATGTGCACTACTTCATTAAAAACCTACGAGCCGCCACTGAGAACAATACATAAAACAATAATTTAATTTTATGTCAATAGTGCGTTTTAAAAAAATATTAAGTAAATAGTTCGTTGGTGTAACGTACAGTTTGTAAAAACTATTAAAATGTATTCCAAAATAAAAAAAAGGGTGAGTAGGTGGGTATTACTCCGCTGTATAGTAGAGGTGGAGAGTAGGTCACTATAATGCATTATACACCCATGAGTGTATAGTGTATTTGAATACAATGATAGGTATCTGAGGTATTATTGTATAGTATAAAATATCACTTTCAAGACGTACCGTGACACGTCGTATAGCTGACACTGATAGTGTTATTCGTGAAACATTGCAAACTATAATGATGAATTGCGCATATTTTTCAATAGCATTATACGAAAGTACTGATGTTTCAGATGTTAGTCAACTTTTAATATTTGTTAGAGTTATTTCTCCACAATTTGAAATGTATGAAGAACTTTTAGAATTGTGTTCCTTGCATGAATCAACCAAAGGAATTGATATTTTTAATGCTGTAAAAAATGCAATTGAACCATTTGGAGGTTTCAAAAAAATGTCATCGGTTGTGACTGATGGTGCAAAATCTATGGTTGGCAAAAATATTGGTTTTGTTGGATTATTGCGCAAATCTGATATTAATGTTCCTGCAATACATTGCATTATTCATCAAGAAGCGTTGTGTGGTAAAATAATGAAACTTGATAACATTATGAATACAGTATTTAAAATTACTAATATAATTAGAGGAGGCAACCGTAGTTTGAACCACCGTAATTTTATTAAATATTTAGAAGAACTTGATTGTGAATATGGTGATTTATTATTGCACACAGATGTACGCTGGTTAAGTCGAGGAAAGTGTCTCGAACGTTTTTTTGATTTGAGAAAAGAAATATTAAATTTTCTTAAAACAAATATTACAACTGATACCACTTATTTTGAAAATCAATTAGTTGATAAACAATTTCTATGTTCATTAGCATTTTTAACGGATATTTCTCAACATTTAAATAAACTAAATTTACAACTACAAGGTAGAAAACAAACAATATCTCAAATAATAGGCTTTTTAGATGGATTCAGAAAAAAATTGGAACTGTTTAAAAATGTATTTGTTGAAAATAAATTAATAAATTTTCCGTGTTGTGAAGTTATAAAACAAGAATTTGATAATGAATTTAATTTTGAACATTGCATTACCCACATTGATGAATTAATTGTAGAGTTCAAAAGACGATTTGAAGAAATTGAATTTATGCGTCCTCAAATAAATTTATTTAATAATCCTATGGCAGTTGAAATTGAAAAGCATGATCCTTCACTTCAATTAGAATTATGTGAGTTACAAACAGATCCATTTTTATCTGCAAAAGAGATTGATGTGTCATTTTGGAAAACATTACCAGTTGAAAAATATCCAATTCTAAGAGATTTCGCATTAAAAATGTCATCTATGTTTGGAACCACATACATATGCGAATGTACATTTTCGAACTTGAAACATATTAAATCGAAGGAAAGAAATCGTTTAACAGATGAAACCTTGGGACATTTACTAAGAGTTTCAACTACAGAAATAGAAGTGGATTTTACTAAATTGTCTATTGAAAAACCTCATCCTCAAGTATCACATTAAATAATAATTGTAAATATAAATAAATAAAGATAAAAAATAAAATTTTAATTTTTTTTTTGCTTTCTCCTATGCACTGCGGCCCGCTAGATTTTAAAGTATTTAAAAGTGGCCCGCTAGTTACTTTGAGTTGCCCATCCCTGTTGTATACGAAAAACGATTCTGAACTGAGATAATTCGTCAGTCGGGGATAATTAGTAGGATATATTATATTATTATAGCTATATTTAAATTGTAATATATCATCGTTATTTTACGCGATTTCAAAAAAAAATAAATTACATAAACTCATAAAATTGTTTCTACATTGACGTTAGAATTTTTTTACCAAAAATTATATGAATCTTCACTTCAAAATTGGTTGCAAATTTTCGCGACAGACATATTATTTCGTAAACATTTAATCTTTAAAAACTTAAAACAAAAATTGCGACTAACGATTTTTGATTTTTTTTTTTTTACTTCAATAAGTATTACTTATAATAAACCTTCTATTAAGTTTTAAAGATTTTTTGGAATGCCAAATCTTTTTAACGGCATTTCAAAAAAAAACTTAGAAAAATCAAAAATTCAATTGTCTATAAATAGCTTATAAAAAGCTCAAAATATTTTGAACGTAAATAGATAATACTAATATAAACATTTGGTGAAAATTTCAAGTATTTACAACAATTCGTTTTTGAGTTACAGCAAAATAAAAAAATCGGTCTTATCGAAAACTGATTACCTATGCGTAATAATTCCCGTTTCTTCGTTATTTTTTTTAAGGTTTTTCCTGACGCTTTAGAAAACTACTAGAAATTTTTTACTTTAGACCCCCCCCAAGTACCAACTACATGAATTTTTTTTTTCTAAAAGGAGCTGAAGTAAAAAATTTAAGTTAAAAAAATGTAAAGCATGTATGTGTATATAAAAATATTAAACAAAATCAAAATCAAAAATTATAGGTACATTTTTTTAGCGCAATTTTTTTTATGTACTCCATACAAATATTTTTGCTGAGTACATGAGTACGTATAATAAATATATAATTACGGTACAGAAATTATGTTCGATATTTCAGTATTTTCGATATTATCAATATGTATTATATTTTAGTCTTCAGTTTTATACATTTTAAATTTAAAAATACGATATACCGGTAATACAGTATGGCAAAGTGTTCGATAGTAATACGACCTACATGTTACGGTAAAAATAAAAAAAAATAATAACAATCAACATGCATAATTTATTCAATAATTCAATATACTAAAAAGACATAACAAAATTAATAATTGTTGTTTTTGAAATAAAAAATCGTAAAATTCGTTTACTTATACTACTTATACTACCTAGCTCGGTATTATCGTTAGCAATTTGGGAATTTACCTGTTCGTAAAACCTTTTTCGACGAGAGCCGTTTTTGAATAAGCAAACAATGGATGGGAGCCGTTTAGGATGCGCCGATCGAATATACAAGTGCAAGGGTGACCGGGCATAACCCGTTTAGGCGCAGTTTAAAAAATTACCTGAAAATTGTCAACACCTATGGAGCATAATATTGAATATTATAACTAGTAATCGAAAGTTTTGTGTAATCTTATTTAATATTAAGTACTCAATCTTTTCATGTTTGATTTATAGTCCATATCTTAATTATTGGAAAATACTAAGAACATAATATACAATTTAATATTAATAATAAATAATAAACTAGTAATATACAAAATTAAATAAGGACATTTAAAAAAAATAATCTTTAAATATTTTTTGACTATTGAGTCAACCTCCTTGTGGTGTCATCTGGATTCTGGATATAAAGCTATTAGGCTCTGGTTTAGTATACTACACTAATATATGCAAAAAATATGTTCCCAAACGTGCCATTATGAAGGGAAATATTACGCTCAAACGTTGTATAGATTTATGCCCTAAACTGTTCTGTTTTGGGTAAATGCGCCCAAACGTATTTCATCCGGGTTACCCCAGAAATATAAACCATTAGGTGGGCGTCAAAGTAAAATGTATTGCACTACCGTTAAAATAACGTAAATTATGTTTAATTGAATTTATGGCGTATAATATGATACAGTATTTTATTATAATTTCAACTTTTCAAAATTGTAATTGGAAATACAAGTCCTATCAACTGGAATCCTTTGATTCTAACTTTCAGACAGTCAGGCAAAGTAGGCAATTGCCTAGGGCGGCAATTTTAGCCCAATATTTTATTGAGAATACTAGGTTTTTTTTTATTTTCTAGTGTATAGGGTGATTACTCTGAATAATGGCAAATAAAAATGTTTAATATTTAAATATAACATATTATTCTTGTCAATATAATTAACATTTCTTCTTTATTTTATAATATACGTAACAATAAAAGTCCAAGTAAATTACCGAACGACTGCCAGAAAGTATATCTATTATCTAAATACTAACCATAGACAACATATTTCGTTATTTTGTTTTTTTTTTACGAATTTGTAAAAAATATTAATAATCGGTCGTGGGTTGTTCGATCGCACGGTGTACACACTACACGCACAATACATACATATAATATGATATATTTTATACGAATAAGGTTGACGATCGGTTCGTATTGGAACGATAATCTAATTTATTTTAAACCATGTCACTGTGAATATTTTTATATAATATATTCGTACGTACTAAAAGCAAGACGCAAACAAATTAAATAGTTTATTTTTTTACATTATTTTTTCTCATTATTTGTATGTTGTATAAGAAAAAGTATGAATTTTTAAATTAGATTATTTGCTATTGTTTTTTTTAATAATATAATTTAAATTTGATTGAACACGTAAGTTTGTTGAAGGAACTTAATTATATCTATATAATAATTATATTTAATTGGTACAGCAAATTTATTCAAAAACATGGTGATATATTATATTTTAATAAAACTATTGTATTGGTACTATTAACTTGATTAGAACAATTTATTAACATAACCAATAGTTATTATTTAGTATCAGTATTTATGATTTATTTTTTAGTAGATATGTTAAATAAGTACTGAAAAATATGTTTTCTCGTTAATAAGTTTAATGGAGTGGCAAAATAAAATTTGCCTAGGGGTGGCAATTGTGTAAATCCGTCTCTATATGTACCTTATACATAAAATATGTATAGATATTAATCAAGTAAATACAATTTTTAAGTTTTATTTACGGTTTATAAATTCTGTTGAATGTACAACTGATATTAATATGTACCTATGTATGATTTTGAAACTTCATTTAAAAAAAATATGTTACAAATAATTGTTGATGAATATTAAATTAATAGCATTACATTAAATTCAACATATGTTATATCATATTGTTATTGGAAATGTGTATCACTCGATTTATTTCTATAACATTACAACGCTAATGTCATTACCTCATTGGTATAGGAATATAAAAAGGTACAAATGCACATATCTTTTATCATATTAGTAATAATAAAAATTATTATGAGTTTTGTGTTACACAGATTCACCAGTAGCATCACAAACATACTATTTTTTGGAATTTAGGTTATAGTTTTTAAGTGTGTGTTGGTCACTTAATAGTTTCTTTAATGAATAAAAATATTGACAGTTAGTTGACTGAGTAATATTATAAAATATATATTTACTAGCTGTTCCCGTGCACTTCGTTGCCCGTATAAAATGCACTCACGTTATGGTTGGTTGACTATAATACTAATTACTAACAATGCTAACATTTAGCGAAAGGATAAAAACTATTTTTGGTTTCCTGATTTAGTGTATAGATGATATTGCTGACATCAATTTTACACAACTGTCCGCCTAGAGTTGCACTTTTTCAATCGATTAACCGTTTATGTATCATTTGTTAAATTTAATATTTTATTCGAATAATCGAATAAATAATTTCACAGCACTAAACATAATAAAGAGGTAATATATTGTGGTCATTAACCGGGATATAAACTATCCTATCTTATGACGGAGATAAAATTAAACACATTGATCATAATTTCATCAAAATCGGTTGAATAGTTTCGGAATGCATCGAGAACATGTATATGTATATGCATAGGCGTAGATTTGCCTTGTTAGAAGGGGGGCTTAAATTATAAACATAGAACAGGCCCTCGGGGGTTTCGCCCGCCGCATCGCTACATTTAAATTTTACAATTTTATTAAAGATGTCATAAAGATGTAGGTATATAAAAACTTCAAAATTATTTACTTAACGGTGAAATGTATAACACATAACTTTTTATCGTTGTCGTTATAAAATATTAACGTATTGGGGTGGCCAAATTATTTAATCTGTACTTTTATACCACAAAATTAATAAAGATAGCTAAAATCTAATAAACACGTTATAAACAAATTACGAAATATGAAATAATAATAATAAAAATATTTTTTTTTGCAAAAAAAATAAAAAATTTGGTTTTTGTAAATAAGACCGCGAGCCACATACGTCGACGAAGAGAGCCGCAATTTGGCCACCCCTAGTATAACTCAATCATTTTAATTTTATTATAAATTTACAATACAAAATACATAGGTACATGAAGCTTAAATGTTCACATAACACATTTTTATTTACACATATACTTATATTCTGATTAGGAATTACGTTTTACATTTTTTCTAATAAATAACCTTATATTTCTTGAAAAACATTAAAAGATGTAGGGGGCTAAGCCCCCTTAAGTCCCCACAATTTACGCCTATGTGTATATGTACTCGTATATTTATAGGTATACAATTTATACAATTAACACGTTAATAATACACGTTTATTTTAATTAGTAGATAACTTAGAGGTTTTTTAATTTAGACAAATGCTTTTGTGATAGAAACCTTTTCCGTGATATACTCTTTCGTCTTAAAAAAAAAAAATCAAAATTAATTGATAAGTACTTCCAGAGTTTACCCTATTCAAAGATTTTCATTTCACATTTATATAGTTCAATTCATAATATAATTAATACATTATTAGTTGGATTGAGTAATTTTAATTTATAATTATTTTCAATAATAGTTCAACCATATTATACACTTATAGATTTATTTATATTTTATATTAGATACATAATTTTATAGATGAGATTATTTAAAATTTTTATAATTGTTTTTATTGTATATTAGAATGTAAAATAATATTCAAAATATACATTATTTACATTATTTTTGAGAAATATTAACTATTTTTGACAGTTGAATAATCCTATAACTTTCTTTTTCAAAATGATTGCAATGCAAAAATATGAGGCCTTAATCGAGATAAAAATTATCCTACCTTTTAATTAAAACCAAATTACACACAGTGTAAAAAATTTCATTAAGATCGGTCCAGTAGTTTCGGAGTTCATCTCGGATAAATATTATGACACTTGATTTCTATTTTATATAAAAATATATTATGGAGATAGATTGTCGAGTTTTACTTCTCGGAACAATTTATATCTACACGCAGCTGGCGATAAAATACACGTCAAGAAAAAACGTCAGGTTGCAGGTAGCTAGAGAAACCTACTATCGCAGTCGGTCATGGGAATACTCGAAATACACCAGGCAATTATACATAATTATGTAAATTTATTAAAAAGTTAATGAATATATTAAAAAATTTGAGACAAAAACTATCCTATCTTTTAAGTTGGACCAAAATACACACAATGTAAAAAATTTCATCAAAATCGGTCCAATAGTTTCTGAGTTCATTCCGGACAAACACTGTGACACGAAATTTTTATTCATAAGATATATATTTTTGGTTACATTGTTAGTATTTGTTACACAATAATTTTTGTAAAAGCCCATTCCGAAGTTTCTATCATATGTCTACTAACAAATACAACTTATATACAAGATTTTCGATACTTTGAAAATTTTTAATTTTTAAAAACCATTTGACCTTTTAAAACGATGTTTTAAAAATCCTTATTTACATTTTTTCAAAAAATCAAAAATAGCTCGTTACAAGGATCAATTTATATCAATACGATTTTCGTACGATCTCTCACGGTTTATTCGGAAAACAGCTCATAAGCCCGTAAGCGAAATATCTTTAAATTTATAATTATACCACAGAATAACCAGAAGGGACACTTTTTGAGTTTAACACGGATTCTTATGGAGTATAGATTCGCTACACCTGTTGGAATATCTGTGTGGCCTGTGGAGATATTTCCCATTATTTTATTTTTCTAGCAAGACTATATAATATTCACCAAATATTCGAAAGAACGCAATAACGTTTGTTATTGTTAACAAAAATGTATGCTGCCGAACTGTTCAAGGCCCTACAACATTGGCAAATCAGTGTAACCAGACAAAAATAATTTTACATTTTTGTTATTTTATGGATACACTGATGTTCCAACAAATTGAACAGTATTTTTGAGTTCTCAGCCAGTGTCCCTTCTGGTTATTCTGAGATAATACAATAATATTTGGATTTTAAAATACATAAATTTGAATTGTACAATAATTATACAATGAGATAATACATACCTAAATTTGTGAATAAAATTGGGAAATTTTAAATTTCATTGTTGGTACATTTGCGTTATGGTTCGGCTCCAATTTATGCGTTTCTTCCATGAGAATTTCTGGCTGAAAAGCGTGACTGTCATCTTAAGAAGCCGAACGACATACCGAACAGCCCGAGGCCGCCCAGCTACTAGTATAATCATAAATAATTTTATTCCCGCTCAATTCAACACATTTACAAGAGTCAAGTACATTATTTACAATTGAACAAAACCTAAAACAAAATATTGTGGAAAGTGGATGTAGATTGGTGAGTAACAGTAGTTATTAGTTAACACAAAATATAATTGTTATTTGTTATACGTTTATATTCATAAAATCATAGGAACGTATCGATCGTTTTTGAACTTGGCGAACCAAGCACTTCGGAGTGTTCAAGATTAAGTTCAGTCAAACTTATCCTTAGATTTTATGAAAATTGAAGAACAATACAACATCTGACAATAAACAAAGTAAAGTTGAAATATTTGAATATTCACAAAAGATAAAAATTATTTTTAAGTAAAATGGTATCTTGGAGAATTTTTTTCGGTGACCTTGTAGCATCTTTTGACCATCTTTGTCAGTTGTTACTGTACAATTTGAATTTATTATTAATAAATTAATAAATAAACAATAGTTAATAGTAAAAATTCTAAAAAGTTGTTGGTGTACTGTAACTTTAATCGATTAAGCTTCTGTTTGTCTACCAACAGAGATTCTCTTGTATTTATGATAGTTGGTTGATAGTATGATACGATTGTTATTCTTCATAATGTATGTAAAAAGTAAATCATATTTTTTTATTAATTTCTTACAGATGGTTACTGATTTATTTATTTGATAACTTTTATTATAGTAGGTACTAGGTAAACTAATAATTTTAATATTATATAATTGCACAATGCTTTAAAATGTTTATGTAATATTTATTTTATTTTAATTTTTTAGAATGGCAAGAACAAAGAAAATTTGCAAGAATGTTGAAAAAAAATTTAAATTTGATATTAAAAAAATTCTGAAAGAGAGGCGCACTGAAGCAAAGCTTTTAAAACAAAGTGCTGAACTTGATAAAGAAATGACAGTTATTGATGCCTTGTATCAAGAAAGTGTAAAACAGATTTTTGGTTTTGAAGATAGCGATGAAGTTCCTCTTGAATTAATGAATTCAGATCATGTTGACCACTCTAATTATAATATACCCTTTAAAGAAAATGCAGATACTGATTCATTGTGTTTACAACGCTTACAAATTATGTCAATTGAGGGAAATGAACTTAAAGCCAACATTCATTTTAACCGTTTAATGAAAGCAAACTGGTCACCTGAATTTGGTGTATGTTTTGAAAATAATAAATTCTATTCATATTATCTATTTAATAAATAAATATGATAAACTTTTTGTCTAAAAATAACCACTATTAAAACATAAATAAATTACATTTTTCAGGATGTTCAAAATATTTTATGCAAATGGGGAGCCGATTTGGATATTCTAAGTAGTGATCCATCATTAAGATATCAAAACATTGGGCGGCATAATTTTGAATTAGTAATAACATTCATATCTCAGAATATATTAAAAAATAGTAAGAAATTTAGTGTTGCCGAATTGCTAACGATAGCTAAGTATATGGTTACAATATCTTTTGATCATCTGTTGGGACAAATGATAAATGTGATTAAAAGATTATTTAGTGTTTGTATTGAAACGGCATTAGAAGAAGACAATGGTACTAATATTATGTCATTTGCTCAAGAATTGTATTCAAAACACAATGAATATGATGATGTATTAAATATTATGATTGTGGATTTATTTTTACCCTTGAGCGGACCAACAATGAAAAAAATGTATACTTACTTAACATATAAACTATACAAGTCACTTTTAGGAAAAACTGATGATACGAATGCATTTCCATCTAGCATAAAACAATGGTATGTATCATTTATGATAACACTTTAAAATAAAAGCTTTAGATTCTTCACCCAACTAGAGTCTATGAAACTAATTGCTCTTAAAAACATATTTGTATATATTATTATTAACAAACAGTTTATAAAAACTGTTGCAATAAAAATTGTTAATCAAAATAATAAACTTAATCTATCATTTATACTTAAGTATACATAATATATTTAGGAAGAAGTACTCATAATCCCACCATTAATAACATTTATTAAATACATATATTGTGTGAAAATATGAGTAAAAAAGTAATTAAGTTGTACTTTATTTATTTTTATAATCGATATAAAACTTATCATTAATAATAATCATAAGATATTATTAATAAAGTATTGATCTTAAAAAAAATTTTGTTTAGGTTTGTACAAGATTTGGTGGATAATAATTATTTCAAAACAAATCCAAAAAAGGTATCTAGTGTTATTAAATTATTAGAACATGTCGTAATTATATTTGATTTATACGAAGAAGAAGAAAAACTGAATAATATGTATAATTTTTTGAACGCCACAGTCAAACGAAATGGATTGTCAGATTCTCTAAAACTCATTAATATTTTGGACCAATGGAGATTGCGGTTATTCCGTATACATGTCAACCGCAAAACTAATATTAATTATAAATTGAAATTTTGAATATAATAATACTACAATGTGACTGTCACAGATTTATGAAAATTGTCATAGCTGTAGGTATAAATATTTTATATTAATTATATTACAATAATACACTTCATAGTAACTCGGGTTGCCAAATATCCAGATCACACTATGTCTCGTAACATTGTTAGTGTTTAATTCAGTGCATTGATAGCTGATTTTAGTATTGTATCTATTGCTTATTATCTATCATAATTTTCATTAAATGACTAGATATTTAGTAATTTGATTGTGTGTGTTTTTATTTATTTTCAACATGCCTGTGCATCCATGTATTGTTCTTGCATGTAAGTTAATATATATGAACTGTACTAATAAACATCACTGTCCCTAAATATGAGACCATACTTTTACAATAGAAAAAAGCTATTTCCAGAAAGGACTTTTTAGTCAAATCCAGAATAGTAACGCTTTAAGAAACAAGTGCAATAAAAAAAAAAAAAAATCATGACAGATTTAAATGAGAAAGTCAGCATAAGTTTGTATTATCATATATTTTTGATTTAACTAACTATTCTGAATGATTTAAATCTCCAATTATATTTGTGAAACTAATTTATTCACTCAAAGTAATTGCTTATTATAATACTTAAAATAATTGAGGTATTTTTAATGTGGGTACTTATATTTATTATAAACGGAAATAAATTATTGAGTTGAACTGTTATAGGTACTTTTTGAATTCAATATACCTATCTTTTAATTAAACATATACTTTTTACTATATAAAAATACTATGGACAGTTTTCAAATGCTGGATTCTGTATTCACTAGGCATTTCACATTTGTATTATTGCTGAGTTTGTATAAAATACCTTAGCTACAAGAAGGAGGAGTTCTCTCAATTTTTCTAGATTACTCAAAAGATCATACAAAACATTCGAAATAAAAAAAAAAAAACTTACTTCAAATCAATTGTTAAAAAAAATGGTCTAACAACACTGAAGCAAACAATCAAAATACCATCTAACCAATTTCTTTTTATACTATTCATGAAGGCATGAACATTTTAACAGATTCATTATTCTGCCTCCAGCATGAAGTAAGCATGATGTATTAAGAAAATTGAGTATGTTTCTTATATTATTATAAGAAACAAATCTGAAATGCCCTCTCCTATTTTTTTCAAGAGAATTTGTTTTAATAATAATTTATAAATGTGCAGTTTTATATAAAATCTATGTATTTGGTATTTAAGAAATAAATACTTATACAATTCTAGAAGAACTTTTAAATACATTTGATATTAATAATGTAAAAAAACATATTTATGCTTACAATTCAAAAACTCATGTTGATTCAATTGGAAATGTTTGGTACCAATATATGAATTTAATATTGAAAAAAAAAACAGTATCCTAATGTTATACAGAGTATATATCAAAAAAATACTTTGGGTGTCAAAGAATAGCTTCTGTGAGAATTGAGTATAATTATTTTGTTTATTCCAAAATCTAAGGATACAATTAAAAATGATTACAAAGTAAATATAAACTGAACAGGTCAAAAAAAAATATATAACTGAAGCACTCAACTAAAAACTAGAAAATCATAATTGGTATTCAAATGACAACGTGTAAACATTCTCCTCATTAACCCTTGAAGGTGAACTGGTCTAAAATGTTCTACCCTATTATAATCCACTTATTACACTTAATGCATATTTTTTTTTTTGCTTTTTGTGTAAAAAAATAACAAAAGTAAAAAATATTCTAAAACTGTCGTTTATTATGCATATTGTTTTACATACAGTTTCTTTGTGGGTACAATTATTTTATTAAAAAACAACATTATACCACTTGTTTTGTAAGATCAATATAAGATGATAATAAATTAAATGATTTATTTTTATTAAATTTATAAAATTTCTTATCTATTAATTTTTATGAAATATCTATTCAGAATAGGCTTTATAATAAAAAAAAAGAAATTGAAGTTTGTGAAATACTTTAATGATATTGTAAAATATTTATTATTATTGTAAAAATAATTTTTTAATTGTTAATAATCAACTATCAAGACAAGCTAATGATGTAATATTAAAAAAATGCATAATATTTTATAATATAGAATCAAGAGATGAAACAAGTATTCAATTTACTATTTAAATCTGAATAATTCAGCTAAAATAAGACTTTATTGGCTATAAAGGTAAGTATCCTTATTGTTGTATATAGTTATATTACATACTTACATTATTCATTGTCTAAATGAAATAAGTACTAAATAATTCAACGGAAAACACAAAAGGTCTAATTCTATTTTCCTTTTTATTCTTAATATAAAAATTCTTCTGTCACAAACGAGTTACCTATATTTAAAAAATATTACAAAATTTAATGCATTAGCTGGTGAATGACAGGGTTTTTAAAAATTCTAGTAAGTTTTTGTTTTACCTAAAATATTTGAAGTCCAATTTTATTGACAATTTGATAAGTAATGAAGTTTTTAACCTGCATGAAATCCAACTACTACTTCTACTATTTAATAGAAATACCTATTTTCCAATTGCTATGTTTTCATAAGTGAATAGCCTTAAAATTATGTTAACGTGATATTTGTTTTCTCTCTCAAATTCACACACAATAACATTTATGTAAAATCATTTAATTATAATTTTTAATTATCTTATAATACTAAAAATAACTATTACAAAAATTACAGAGATAAATTTTGGAAGTATAATCTATTGGTTTTATATTTTATTATATTAAAATTTTTTTTTTATATATTATATTTGTTTTTGTAAATTTAAAAAGATATATGTGGCCATTCAGGGAAAACAAACAGTGGGCTGACATGTTCTTATTTAAAGATAAATGTACGTATGTAAAATTATTTCATATTATCAACTTGTATATCTTACATGATTAGATTCAACTTATTTATATTTTATTTTTACATCTAAATAGTTTTGAATTATGTATGTTTATTTTTATATACCTATATTGTACTTGTTGCCATGGCTTTGGCCCATGAGAGAAATTAACTGCGTTTCAATCAAAATAAGTCGAAATAGATACATCTTACATACATTTGACAAATCAACAAAATTAGCCAATATTGATCGCTACCGTCTGTCTACATTCAAGAAACAACTTACTTCTTTCAGTGACCAAATTATAGTTTGATTTTTGTTGGCATTAGCTAATGGCTTATATAGGCAACCATTTTAAACAAAGTACTCGTATGTTCATTTTAACTTAATATTTAATCAATTATTAGGGTATAACACTGCTGGTAGCTAAAAGAATGGATTTTTAGGAAGTATTTTCAATTTTTAATTTTAAAGAACCTTAAAATTAAGCTTTTTTTTAAAAAAAATCCATAAATTAATGGCATTTAATTTATATTTATTTTAGGCACATCAGATTTTAAATAGAAAAAGTGATTCCTAAATAACAGTCTAGAAATTTATGAATTTAAACATTTTTTCAAAATTAAAATCAAACTTCAGGAAGTATATTTAATTTACTATTAATAATTATGTCAACAAAAATACATTTCATTTTCTGCGGGGTATTACCATAAGCTAAAGTTACATCTTACCAAAAGAGGTAACGGATTAAACATACTAATGTTCATTTACACATTACACAACTCAAATGTAGATATCATTTTTCAGTTTATGTATTAATCCTTAAAACATTTTATATATCAGCATTCTTAATTAGCTTAACCTTATTTTTATTCAAGATATTACAAAATTATTTAAAGTGACTCGATGACTGAGAAAAACAAGTTATTTAAATACTTATGAAGAACGATCAGTTACTATAATTATTTAAAGAAGAAATCTGATATGCATCATGTTTTCACTATAAAAATAAATCAAAATTTATAAGAAGTAATAAAATACTTATCTGTTTAATACTTAAAAAATATTTAATTACCTATTATATTTCATGTTTGCAAAGATGCTTTTATTTTGGAACAGCTTATGGTATATTAAAACAGTCAAATATTGGAAATTGTGTTTTCAACATAAATTCTTATAAAGATTAATTAGCTTAAACTGCTTGGAAAGCATTAAAAATGCATATACAAATCTAGAAAAGTTTTTTCTTAGAGATCATTTGTGAAAATTTAAATTTTGCCATCAAACAATAAACTCATTGAACTATAATAAAATTGATGAAAAAAAAAGTTAAATATTTAAAAAATTAATTTCTTTATAAGGCAATTTCGGACTATTTATTCTATAAATTAACTTAGTATAGAAATTAAAATAATTTTTTAAGTTAATATTTATTAATTCATTAGTATATAAAATTTAAAAAAATCAACATATTATAATAATATATTATTTTAATCTTTGTAAGAGAATTAATGTAATATACATACATAACATTTGTTAATTTTTATTTGTATTAATATTATATGTTAAAATGTTACATAGATAGTTTTAACTACAAACAGACACCGAACTCAGACAGAGGTAACAGGATAATAAAACAAGACAAATTTGTACCATTCACAAGAATGCACTGAAGAGTTTAGGTTATGGAATTACGAGTATAACACAATCATTTTTATTATATAAAAGAACAGACCTTTATGTTCCAATTTTGTGATGACACTTTAAAATTTTCCCTATTTCATTTAGGCTTTAAATAATTTAATTACAATAAAAATCAATGTATAAATATAAATTTATACCTATGCGAATCAAATATTTAACATACGAGAAAATATTTACTTACTTATATTATAAAATTATACATATTTTAGACTTGGTATTATCATTTAAATTTATATTTGAGTGTAAATATTCTTAATTTATTTAATTAAAATTTGAATACGTATAAATAATTATATATGTATGCAATGCAATAGCTTAATGATCCATATGTCTTGAAATGTCATTGTATATAATAATATACATTAGGATTTCAAACGTCCGTGAAAAATATTTTTGAATTACAATAGACTATCTAAAATCGTTATTTTGTATTTTAAAGAAAAATTCATCACACTTGAAAATTCTATAAAAAACTATTTTTTAGATTTCTTGGTTACTAACACTGCCAGTTATATTATTTTTACATTAACACCAAAGCAATTCTAAATTTAAAATATTTACTTTTATATTATTACACATCTGCATAACGTCTTGTCAAAAGATTTTTGGTGCTCTGCAGTCTGCAGCTCTGATATTGGTATAGTCATGATTAATTAATTAATCATGGGTATAGTATAGTGACAGTAGTCAGTAGTGTATAGACGTATAGTTGTAGGTATAGTGTAGGTGTCAAATGTATTTCGTCATTGAGTTGGTGACTGTTCTCAATGCTTAAATAAGAATCTTCCTGTAGTCAGTACAGTATTATGTATAATAATATTTTCATTATTGCAATTTTTTTTTTTTATAGAACTTAAAAATAAATCAAAATGAATTCATATATATTTATATAAATATATCGATAAATTAAAAATATGTAACTATTTACGTATTATCTATGTATGTAAATATTATACATTTATATTATATAGTACCGTCTATAATATTCACTTTGTAGTATAATATATGGTGAACAGTGATATTCGACTGACCCGTTAACTGACAGTTTTCTCTTTTATGTTACACTTTATATAGGTACCTACTTATATATACTTACCTACTTATTTATTTAACATATACATAAAATAATGGAGTACAGTTTGTGAGTGACCCATAACCAGTGCCGTAACTGTAGTATATAATACGATTAATACGTATTAGAGCCATGAGTTATGTATTTAAGTTCTGTGTGTCCTATTTATATACGCGTATCCCACTTTTATTGCCCCACCATAAATATACCTACCAATGTCCAGACCGGTAGTTGACGCTAGACGCTGCAGGGAAACCGTATCTTAAATCGGACCCATTGGATGCGCTTGTATATCCGGGGTTCGACGCGTGCTGTAGTATTATATTATACACACATAAACACACAGTACAATAAATTGTATACATAGAATGTGTTGTCACACACAGTACGCACGTGTCTAGTATGTAATATTGTATAATAATATTTATAATAATATAGTTTTTACGGGAGTGAAGACGCGATGTGTATGATGGCTAACTATTAAAATTTAAAATAATAATATGATATAATTGTATATTATCAGCGTCATTCATAATATTATATCGTTTATTATAGTCGGCAATTACGCAAATGCCAAATGCATCAACAATTTAACTATTTGGTTCTATTTGAACGATAAACAACAAACACTATAATTATTTCGAAAAGAACTAACGTTATTAAAAACAATTTGTATTAATGACGTATTTGTGAGGGAATAGAAAAACATGAGTGAATATGACATTATGTCACACTACTCAACCTTTTTTTTTCGTTGTTTCATTATTATGCATTTTTATTATATTTAAATTCATATTTTATTATGTATTGGTAAAATAAAAATTGGCATTGTATACCAAAACTTTTTTGGACAATCATTGATGTAAATAAAAATTTTCTTGTCCCATCCATTTCAAAATTTTAAATTTTTGTAAATATTTAGTAAGTAATTTGCATGAATTGAATTGCAAGATCGTTTTAGAAATATTCACGTTATTATTGGTTTACACGGAAAATTTAGTTTTCTATCGATGAAGCGGGAGAAACATAAAAATTTGAATTTTCATTCTAGATACTTGCGTGCTAAATACTTGCAAAAAAATGAATTTTAAATGATTAGGGCTAGAAAAATGAATGTACTGTTGCGCCGCGACCGCTCTAACGAGGACGGCGGTTATCGGCCGCGACTTGCGAGGTGTTGGAAAATAAGGTTACTCACCGGTTGGTGTCACAATAATATATATATAGACGATTTACAGCGCCATGCGCATACAATTATAATAAATAACAAATATAATGAATAATAATAATTAATATTGGGCGCCCAAAATATACAAAAATATATAATAATAAATAGTTTAGCACATAAATGCTCCGTCCATAAAAAAGGACTTACAATTGATATAAAAAGACAAGACCAACGTTACCACTGACCACGACGACTGCAAACGTGACACGATGACGATTGGTTGCGTGAAAAAGCTGCTAAACGGGGTCCTCTGCGCTAGCAAGGCGACAGTGACTTGAGACAATACGCCTTTATGATAAACGCGACTAGGATGAAAGCGGCGGTGGCTTACATCGACATGTATACAATATACGTCTGGTGCGTGACTATACGTGGTCGATAGATTACGCGAATTTGCAAATCGTTATTATTCGCGTGACGATAAGGTCGGACCGCGGACACTCGAAACCACGCGGTTTGTATGACTTGTCGTAGGCGATGAAACGTGTCGTTGGAAAGGGATTCGAACTATTGAACTAATTAAACACAGCGATCACGCCGTACTATCGTGAATGACGCGAAAACCGATAAAACGAACGAAAGTCTGGTTGTCGAGGCACGACACTGGCACTCGAAACGGTCACGTAAAAAAATGGCACACACACACAGTATAGCCGTGCGGCGAGGAAGGACACGTGGAAAGGCTCGGCGAGGTTCGAACACTCCGAACGCCGAAAAAGAAAGGAACAACAACGAACAACCGGTCTGTGATGTAGGCTGCGATGAAGCGGCGGCGTTGACAACTTTGCAAACTTTCACCTTACAGTCGCACCACCTTAGGGGGACCGGTTAACCGGGTGGCGGGAAACATATCCACGTTCAAACATATACATTAAATTTAAGATTAATAATATAATTTATGAATTTGCAACTTGCAATCAATAATTTTTACTATAAATTACAAGATACATAAATAAAAATTAGGACGTAGCCCATTCGGCTCCCGTTTAAAAAAAAAGTAAATTCCTAAACGGCTCCCGTCAAAAAAGGTTTTACGAACAGGTAATTACCCAAACGGCTCTGGTTTTTTACAACACAAATTCTTTCTCACTTCATACAGACTTAAGACTGTCTTAAAAGAGGTGTGGTTAAAAATGTATTGGTGAACACTAAGTAAATTATAAAAAAAATGTATAAAAATTATATAAAAAAGCACATATTGTTGTGAGTTACATTTTAAAGTTAAAAAAATATAAAAAGCATATTACATTATTGCGTTATTGTGAATTAAATTAAGAATAAGTTAAAAAAATGTAAAACGTGCGTATATATAAATATATAAATAAAAATCAAAAATTTAAATTATTGGTAAATTTTTTTATAAATTCAATGGGTGTTATTTTGTTCAATGAAAACTTGTCGATTATTTGCGCAATGGGCCCCTGTTTTTTTTTCCATAAAATCGTTTACTTATACCAGAGATTTAAAAAAGCTCAAATTAGTATACCGGTATTACCGTTAGCAATTTGGGAATTTTCCTGTTTGTACATTTTTTTTTCAATGGGAGCCGTTTAGGAATTTACCTGTTTGTAAAACCTTTTTCGACGGAAGCCGTTTTGGAATAAGCAAATAATGTACGGGAGCCATTTGGGATGCCCCGAAAAATTATTATTAATTATAATATAATTATTAAAAATAATTCTTCATTCATCTTAAATATATTTTTTTTTTTTTGTAATAAAAGACCGAGTATTCATCATAGAAACTTGAAAGTTTTACCATGGTATAATTTTCAAAATATTTTGACATTTGATTATAATTTTTTTCTACAAATGTCGATAAAATATTTTTCACTTAGTCAAAATACTTGAAAATTTAATACAAGGTTCCTTATAAGTTATTATTATTAATTTTAATTTTAATTAAAAATATGCAAATGATACCTTGCATGTTGTAAGTCACTAAAAATATCATTTTTATGTCTAATAGAATTTAATTTTAATTTTTATATTATGTAGTAAAATAAAAATGTTAAGTTAAAATTTATTTTCAAATAATCTGATTTAAAAAATAGTGACACGTAGATATGCCATAACTGAATTGAGTACATTTGTGAAATAATAAATAATCTGATTATTTTTCTCATTTTATAATAGGTATAGGTAAAGGAATAAGTATAGTCTATAATATTATTGATTATTAGTAGTGTTTATTAGGTATGCTTAAATTTGTACAACAAGGAATTAAGGAATAAAATAAATATCTGCCACCATTTAGTTTTTTGTTTGTTGGCTTTGTCTGAAAAATGAAATACAGAATAGTTAGTTCATTTGAGTATTGTTTATTAAAATGTTTTAGGTGTAATATTTAATATATTAATTTTGTTCAAGCTCTTATCTACACGTTCTAGTTGTCTTAAAAAAATATATTATATGGAAAAAAAATATTAATACCTATGTGGCTATTTTACAATTTTAATCACATAGGTAGCTCATGTGTTAATGTGTAATTATTAAAATTGTAATATTTCAAAAGTAAAATTCAGAAAAAAATATTTAAAAATAATAACCTTGTTCTTGTTTCTTTTCATTGGCGATTTCTAATTTTCGTATACCTAGTTTCATCTTTTTTTTCTAAAAAAATATAATATATAAAATAAATCAGTAATAATATTTGACAATTACACAAGTTTGAGCTGCTGATGTGTATATTATTCGAAAAGCTAAATTGTTCGATTATTATTATACAGAAAAGTTATTTAGAAATAATAAGAACAGATTACAGATAATGTGTTCGAAAGTCATATTTTCGAATGATGAATGTTAGAAAAGTAAGATAAAAATAAATAGTAAAAAAAAAAAAAATAGTATCCTTTAAAAAATTATCCCATTTTCAATTTTATAATAAATAAATAACCTAAAAATGAAAAACCAAAATACATTTAAAAAAAATCTAATAATTAGATTAAAATTATATTAAATATTTAATAAATGAAAAAATAAATCATAGTAAAATGTTACTATATCAATAATAAATAATCAATTTAAAAAAATTATAAATGTGTATCTGCTAGCATATAAATATTAAAAAAATTAAATTTAAAAGTAAAAACTAACTTCACTTCACTTCAGAAATAACGATTTATTTACTTTAAAAATAAACGTACTTATTATTCTTTTTCTTCCCCGATAAATTCACTGATGTTCATTCAAATTCAGTTAATTTAGATTTTTTTTTTACAATATAAATAATATTCATTTAACATTTAATTTATAACTATTTAAAATGTGTTTTTGTTGTGTTTTTTAATTTTTCACTGTTAATTCAGTTAAATTATAATTATATTTAGTATATTGTAAACTCTTTTTGTACTATATCAATGTTTTAAATAATATGAAATAATTTAAATAATGTTCATCATATGTTTTATTATACTGCAACACTATATATTACTATTGTAAATAGATTTATTCCGTGAAAAAATAAATAAAAATAATATATGAGTTTTATCGATCTAAGTATGGTGTGCTGACGAGAGTGTGTGTGTGTTCAATAGAGTAACTCTATGGTGTGTTCGTTAATGGCTGTGTTAATCGTTGCAGTCTTATATCAGTTATATCTAGTATCTACTGCCGTATTTTCGTTCATGACGTACACTCTCATCAAGCACGCATCGGTTATAATAAATTGTGTTCTATAAAATTCCGGTATTTGGACACTTTGCACTGGTGTAATTGAAAAAAATTAAAACGATTTGCGCTTTCGGATTCCACCGATTTACACTAGGTAGTTGGCGGGAGTTTGTAATTTGCACCAAATTAAAGATATGTAATTTGCACCACCCTCTGCAGGTAATCGAAAAAATAATTTGTAATTTGCACCAAAATGATTATTTATTTGTTTGATTATCGAATATTCGATTTTGAAACATTCGATTATTCCTCGATATCCTCGTTGACGTTTAGACTAGATAAACACGAATGACTATAATAATTTTTCGGGATTTTTCGCCTTATGTGGTAATATTAATTTGAATTATAAATTCAAGTTACTTTGGGCCAGTATAATAATGAATTGATTTCAAGAACTTCATTCATGGAATTATTAGTTTCATACAAATACAAAAAACGTTTAAGTATTAAAACAGCTATGAAGTGTAATAGCAACTAATATGTACCTATACATAAGTTTACTTTTTTTAATTATAAATTATTATTTATAATATTAGATATTCTATCTTCAATTAACCGCGAAACATAAAATGCTATCAAAACAATTAACAATCAACTTTTTTTTATACTTATAATTATATACGATTTTGTATAAACTTACAACAATATGTGTATAAGCTCAGCTATTTTATAAATAAAAACTAAGCTAAATTTATAATAGGATATAGAAACTTGTAAGTTGGTACTATCGTAATACTATAGAAAAAATAATAAATTTTAATTTTTGTGCAAATTACAATTCCTATTTTTTACTACCTGAAGATGGTGCAAATTACATATCCTTATTTCGGTGCAAATTACAAACGCATTTTAAAAAAATGGTGCAAATTACACATGTTGTATATATTTTGGGTTAATTTTAGTGCAAATTCACTACAGCCTAGTTGGTGACTGCCGACTAGAGTCACAGTTATCGGAATTCCTATAAATTCCTTAGTCCAGATTATGGTTTATGGGCGGCCCGTTTTCGGCCAAAATATACCTTTTGCTTTTCGGCCAACAGTTATACTTCCTTTTACAGCCACTGTCACTTTTCGGCCTGTACAGTTTTTTTTTAAAACCAACAATTATAACAACTGAACATATATATTATAACCTTTGTTAAATTAAAAATTAATTTTTGTTTGACAAATTTTACTATTTTTATAGTCTTCACTCTTCAATGTAAGTTTAATTTTACCACTCATATACTTAAAATATACATTATAATATTACCATTATATTTTGCTTATTACTGAAACCTATGTTTATATTAGTGGTGCAAATAGAAAAAAAATCGGGGGGGTTACATTATTACAATATATATATATACATAAGATAAGCACATAAGATATTATACTAGGTCTCCAAGAAATTTCGGAAAGGATTACTACCCCTTAATCCCCCCTGGTTGCGCCACTGGTTTATACTATACAATATCTATTATACTTTCCAATCTTTCCATAAAATAAATAATCTGTTAAATAAATTGAGTATACAATATTCTCCAAAATGGGTCACGATAAACATTGAGATAGTAATTAACAAAGCTGAAAGGCTAACACTGAAATAGTGGATTGTAGACTAGGTATATTCATTTTTATTCGACTAATATAATATATATATATATATTATAACATTTTATTGCCAATTATTTTATTTTATTAATTTCTTACACATGCACGCATTACTTATCAGTCATCATGTATGATATATCGTGTATCACATATACCAGATAATCTCCTCACCGGTCTCATTATTTAATAAAAAGTTCACAATTAAAAATTATATGGACTTGTATATAGTTTTGGCTAATTAAAAATTTTTTCATACTTTTTATATTTTTATACGGCCTTCGAACTTTTGAAGACTCCTGCTCTACGTGCTGCCAAGTTTTTAAACGATAAAACCGTACGATCTAATCAAAAGACAAAAAGTTCATATTTTTCGTTTAACACTGTACCTACGAACGTTATTTTCACTTATCTCATTGTTCCATATCAATATTATGTATATAGAGTATGAGAGTATGACTTTGTATGAGTATTATTAAAAGCTATATCCTATACGACATATCTACGTAAATATATAGAGACTATACAGCTTGGCGCAGTAAAAATTACCGTGTATTTCCTTTCAAATGTATGTATTAAAATCATAGTAATACCACAGAATAAGTTATTATGTATTTGATAGAACAAATATGATAAATTATGTAAGACATATTATATTTTCAAAAACGTTTATCTATAGTTTTGGAAATAATGAGTGTTGTTTGGTAAATGGTTCACACTGTATTTCTTTATAAATTTTTACTACAATGATTAGTGCTAAGATTTCGATGCGCTTAGCATTGTACGTTCAAATATCATTTGGGTAATTATAAGCAAAAAAAAATTAAATATTTAAATGTACTTAAATTTAAATTATTAAATCAGAAACTAATATGTACCATTATGGTATTATGTACATGCGTGTTTTGAATTTTTTCAGAGCATTAAAATCCCATCACTACATTAATGATTATGACGTTATAAATAAATAATTTTTTGACTTACACGCGCAAAGTTAATTTGGGATTTAATTTTACCGATTTCAAACAAAACATACGTGCATTATAATTTAAAGTTCGCCATTGTCGTCAAAACTAAAAAATGCAAGTTATCTATGCAACAGTTAAAAGGAACTGAGCCACGTCTAGGTCTAGCTCACAAACCATAAGTAAAAGTAAGTTTTGGTCGAGTCCCAAGTACAGTGTTATCTTTATTTTACTACCTATACACAGAATAAATAATTAATAATTATCGTGTACCGTATTATAACAGAATAATTAACTGATCAATTATAAATGATAACCCAGAGCATAAATAATAAATATGTAACGAATACCTAACATCGCGCGTAAGCACATCTGCACATCGAGCACCTAATAATAAAAAGACCCGTCACTAAAATCGGCAACAATTCTTTGTATGGATACAATATACCGTGGCTCCCCTGTTTAGGATTACTGTATCCGCCCTTTTAAAGGTCTATGGATATAACTAACGAAAAAAAGAAGACGATCGCGTGATTCGTCGACGAAGTGCTTACGTCAAAGTGCAAAAAATGTTTATTAACTCGTAAAACTAATTAAAAAAACAGACAAACACAAAATACAAATTATTAGCGAACGCGAGTTCAAAAACGCGGTTGGAGCCGTTGGAGGTAAGGGTAACCAACAGGAAGGCGTTTCGGCGTCGTGTCGGATCGATCGGAGCGTGTCGGTGCGGGCAACGTTGCGACTGCTGACCGGCGACCGGCTAGGGTGCAACATATATTTATACTCTATGTGCGGCGAGTGGCGACCATACGAGCATAGCGACCTGTGCACAAAAATACCGAGAGTGATGTTGCCAATGTTGCCAGTCGCCAGTCGCCACTCACCACTCACCCGTCGGGCACCTGCGGATCGATTCGTATTGAGCACGAGCCTGTACGGGAGGAGGGAAAAACGGTATCGTTGGTGGTACATCAAAGACCATATATAAAAATCTTAGCACTCGTATACACAACAATTCAGAAAACAAATACAATATAATACAACTCGCGTTATTGTCATTCGCGATTCGTGATTTAGCGGCGATAAACCCTGTATGACCAATGCACCACATTATTATGTAATAATATAATTTTATTTTGTTTTTTAAAAAGTAAAATAAATAAATAACTATTAAATTCTAAATAAACTCATTAACAGTTGTTTTTTTAATTTTAATACATACGACTCATGACACTGTGACTGATATTATGAGTTCGTCAAGAAAAGAAGATTTACATTCAAAACCTACTGGATCATCAGTATCAAAAAAACCTAAAGGCTGGTTACCAAAAAAAAAACCTTCTTCATCCAAATCGCATGATTTTCGCTGTCCATACACTTTACGCAAGACTGGACATTTTAAATATAATAATCAACTTTGGACTGTAGGTGATATTGCATCTATAAGTAAATCGGAGGAATCATCTCAAACCTATTATGCACAAATTATTGAGCTACATGAAAATGATTTATGTGAAAAACGAGCAATAATCTTCTGGTTGGCTACCTAAAGCTAACGTTGGAGTAACAGATGAATCAAAAAAAGTACATCATGACACTTTTAAACCTACTGAATTTGTACATATTTCTGTTGATAAGAGATTAGTACCTATGGAGTGCTTAACATTTGTTATGAATATTCCAAACTTGTTTGAGTATAGACAACATGTTGGTACCGATTACTTGGTTAATACATATATTGCCATCACATTCTGAAAGATATGAAGAATCTCGTCAGAATCTGACGGAGACAAAGCAAAAAGACCCAAATGTAGAATCACACGGCTACTTAACAAGTAAATAAAACTATAATAGTAATAAACTATTAATTGTTTATAATATATTATATATTTTAAACAAAATTATCATTTTTAAATGTATTTATTTTTAATATTTGTAAATAATATTATAATTTAAATCTTAGTAGATAGAATAATATTTTTTATGCCTCTAATATTAACAATACTAAAGGTACCCTTTTCAGGGTACTATTTCTTAGTGTTATAAACGCTTTTTGTTTCAAATGTAATTTAACACTATTGTTATATACATTTTCACAACAATATATTTTATTTTAAAACCTATTTTTTTTTTTAAACTTTAAGTATTTATTAAATGTTTTCTTAGTTGAGCTCAGTATTCATATGTGTATGAAATTAAATTAAATAAAAATAAATGTGTAGTATTATTGTTTATACCTCTGTTGTCTGCTGTTGAGAAATGTAATATATATAAATTTCTGTTACATAATAATATATCAGTCTCTTGTATAGATTTAACTTTCAAATTATTTTGATAAGTATACTTACTGTATACAAAAAAATATAATATTTTCATTTATTTTAACAATAGGTATTGTAAAGCATTATATTATATGTAGGTAATCAGGGCACTCACAAGGAGGGGGGAGCTGATGGACCTTGAGTACAGAGACCCGTTCAAATCTATTTGTAATTTATGAAATTAGCTGGACAAACATTTAATACAAGACCCTGAGATTGTATGTGGAAGCACTGTAGGTAATTATAAATACTATATATAGTTAAATAATAATACTAGTATGTGTATAATATTACGATAACAATTAAATGTAATAGTTCTAATCTGAAACTTATTGAATAATACAGTATTCAATATATATATATTATATAATATGATTATGAGTAAATATTAAAAATTTTCTCTTTGATCTTGTTAATCTTTTATTAGACAGAGTAATTTAATATTCTTTCTTAATTTGGCTAACTAATAGAACACCATGAATCATTAGTCTTCCCAGAATTGCTTAAATATTTTAAGATGTGCTGTATTCGGATTTTTCTTTTGCTTTATATAATGTTGTTTTTTAATAATTTATAAATAAACAAATTTAATTATTCATGTACATAAATTTCAAGTATTAACTATTGAATTCTTTTTTTATTAATTTGGTAAAAAACATAATACAATGTATATTTTAATATGTGTTTATAATGTTTATTATCTGTAGAATACTTAAATACTAGTTGTTTTTAAACACAGTTAGCACCATACTAAAAAAAATATAAACCTAAAACATTAATTTAATATTTAATAACCACATAATGTTTTATTTTTAATTTTAGAGATTCCATTAACGAAGATGGTATTGAGAGTTTTAAGACGTTTTAATTTAGAACTTTTTTTTTATGCATGTTTATGGACATTATTTTTTTAAGTTATTTTAAGTAAATATTTTTAGATTTTTAAGGATAATAATTTTTGAGACCAATCAAAAATCAAATAATTGGTTTTTGTATAACCAATCATTTATTTACATATTCTTAGTTTTTAATATCTTTTTCAGATGATCATGATATGGCTGTACTCCAATTGACACCTTTTTTATACTCTCTGGTCAATATTGTTTTTAAAAACAAAAAAGTAATAAGACCATCCAAAATAGGACAGTCAAATGCTTTTACAGTGAATATTTCTGTAAATATCAAAAATTAATTTTTGCAAATATATTCCCTAATATTCCCATTGTTTCAATTCCAAAAAATATTATACAATCTTTGTTATCAATTGTTGATGTACAGCATCCAATATTTTCTATAAAACTTTATTTTTTAAAGTCAACTGGAATTGAAGTCTATTGACAATAAAATCTATAATATTTTCTGTAAATTAAGATTAATTCTTGGTGATAACATATGAGAGTTCTCTATTTTAAGATTTGAGAGTTTTTTTTTGCAAATCATCATTGTCGATTTTGTAAAACTCATAAAAATGAATGTCACCAACAATCTATACAAAAAGATAGCAACTTGAGATCCTATCAATTATATAGTTGATATTATATATAATGATGTATCTATTACTGGTAATGAAAAATCATGTAATTGGCCATTAGACATCAGATGTAGCCCAACATTAATTACAGGTTCAAGTTTATAACAATATAGATGTTTGAAAATATCAGCTTCTGAAAGGTTATGGTTTACAAAATACCTTGGATTGATTATAGGAGAGTTGGTTCCAGAAGAATCTCAATTTTGGAATTTATAAGTACATTTAAATTTTATTAATATTATTTTTTGAGAAGAGATGCAAAATCAAGATGTAACATTATTGCAATCACTTATTTCTGAACACCATGTAATTATACATACTGTTATTCCTAAACACTTTGAAACCAAAACCACCATATTATGATACATTATCCATACATTATAAAAAACGCTGGTCTATCTTTTGTTTGGTCTACGCATTTTAAATCTAATCATAAAGAACTAAAATAAACAACATATTCTATAACGTAGAAAAATACCTTAACATTAGCACATAAATAGCAACTATAATTTGCTTATAGACTTTTTAATACCCAATAAATTGTATAATACAATTAAAACAAACATAGGACCAGTTGTAATAATAAGACTATTGTATTGAATTTATGTAAAGAAAAATATTATAATTTTGTTGCCATGTTTCGGTTTAATAAAATCTATTCTTGAAAAAGATTTTATGTCAAATGTTCCATATTTTGTATGTAAACAATATAAGACATTGTATTTTTATAAACATTACCTAGCATTAATGTATTTGTAACATCAAATCTTGTATGTATTGCACTAGCCACTAAGCAATTTAGAAAATATGAATCCAACTCATCATAATCATAATGGTTTAACATTTATTTCATTTAAAATTATATGCATTACGGATCCTAATATATTTTTTCAATTATTATTATCTTTAAAATTGTAGTTATTATTATTTTTTTTTTTAAATAATATTTATTTATTATTTATATCATTATTTTTAAAGAACTTTATTTTTATAAAATTAATATCTTAACAGTTTTAAATTTACATTCTTATTAAATTTGGATAATATTAAATTCAATTGTTTTAATGTATACTTTCTATAATTCATAAGAATTACATTCTTTCATAGTTTCATACATATTTATTTTAGTGTACTAACTATAATATGTATATATGTTATATGTATCATGTACTGGTACTAAATATTATTTTTTATAAATATAAAATAAATTAATTAAAATATAATAAATTATTTTAATAGTGTATTAGCAATAGCAAATAACTACTTTTTATGTGTAATACATGATTCTATTTATTATACCTACTTTTAATTGTGTGTCTTCTTGTACAATTCTTAGGTCCTTTCTTTAAACTTGTTTCAACAAAGTATACAAATTAATTAAAAAACATAAAGTGTGTATAAATTTAAATTATTACATTTGAGTACATGTTAATTGAAATTATGTATTACTATGTTAGCTATTTAAAATAAAGTAGTAGTAAATATTTTTAACTTTACCTATTGATTGTTATTAAACAACTATTGTGAACAGCAGTGCTCGAATACGTGTTGGTGGGGGGGGGGGTACGCAGGGGGACGGAGTTCCCCTTCAAAATTGTATTTATTTAAGTGCACTCCTTCTTGTATTTTTAATTTGCACAGGAGGACGGCACGTCCCTCATATAAATCATTATTGAAAAACTTGTAAAACTTTTATATACTTTCTACTAATTATACTATAAAGTATGTATTAACAATTTGAACAAAATATGTAATAAATTGTAAATTTCATAATGAAAAAAATCGAAAGATATAAGTTAATTATTATAATAAAGGGTTATAGCTGCTAATAATATATATACTTATATACCTACCCTATATACTTGAGCCTTATGTTGTATCATGGAATATGGATACAGAAAGGCAGAAGATGTGCTGATGAAGATAACTGTCCTAAGCGACAAAATAACGAAGAGAGCCATTCATATTATGTAGAGCCATGGAATATATTAAAAATTTAAATAATAATAGTTTGTACTTCAATAAAAAAAAAGTATATCTGTTTTTAATTAATAATAATTATTTATTGTTGTGGTGTACATTTTGTACGTTTTTTTGATTATTGTCGATAATACAATTTGAGGGGCGTGGAAGAGATTTCCCCCCCCGGGTTAGGTTGATTTCAATCATTGAGTGGAACTGTGGAACACTATTATTTTTTTACGTCTATGAGTTCCTTTTCTTTTATATTTCCAATTCGAGCACTGAACAATAATTACCTACTCAATTTTAGTTATAAAAAATTCGCAATTTTATACTAAGAATAATAAAAGAATTATATTAAAATATGATTAAAAAAAGCTTTATGAAGCTTTAGCTATTATGGATACTTCCGTATTATCTCGACTACCAAAATATTTCTAAGACTACCTATTATGATCACTCGTGTTATCTTGACTACCGCAATTTATTAAATAACTAGCGGCTCATGAAACTCGCTTTGGGTGAAACTCGGTGTAAGTGAAACTCCTAGGACGGATGGAAGAGCTTGAAAGTGGAAAGTTTTCAAAAAATGAAGAATTTACGGTAATAAGTCTGTGGTGATAGTACCGTCGATTGCATTAGTCATTATTATATAATTTATTTAATAATATTAATAATTAAAAATATAAAAAATAACATGAGTTATCAGTCATTATCATTCGGTGTTAAAGTTTGTCTCGAGGCTTGGCCAGTTACTATTTCAATGTATAAAAAATAAATAAGAACGAAAAATGGTAATTGGTTTCTAGCTATCAATCCTCAACCGGTATAATACCGTTTTTTTTTAATTTAAACCCATTTAAAAAACAATATCATTTAAGTATTAACACGGGAAGTACCTTGTTATGATAGAAAAAATTAACTAACTTTTTCTAGCATATTTATCAACACAATTTACTTTTTTTGTGATTTTATTTTGGTAATTGGCAACAGTTTGAGAGTGGTTGGTAGACGGACGCTATGTAGCGGGGATGTGCGAGCGAATGTTTAGCAATCCATCTAAGAGGGGGGGGAAGGAAACAGTATCGTTGGCGTATATCAAAGAACATATATAAAAATCATAACAGTTGTAAGCACAACAAAAAATACAATATAATATAATAGTGGTGTAAACGCTGTATCACCAGTTCACAATATCACATTATTATTATTTGTATTGATGTTTAAAAAGTTTTACTAGTTTTTAAAAAAAGTAAAATAAATAAATAATAATCAAATTCTAAGTAGACTCAATAAAAGTTGTTGTTTTAATTTTAATACAAACTTCATTGACACTGTTGACTGATATTATGAGTTCGTCAAGAAAAGAAGATTTACCTTCAAAACCTACTGGATCATCTGCAGTATCAAAAATAACTGAAGGCTGGTTAGCAAAAAAAAATCATTCTTCATCCAAATTGTATAATTTTCGATGTCCATACACTTTACGCAAGACTGAACAATTTAAATATAATAATCAACTTTGGACTGTAGGTGATATTGTATCTTTACATGAGTCAAAATCATCTAAAATCTTTTATGCGCAAATTATTGAATTACATGAAAATGATTTGTGTGAAAATCGAGCAAAAATCTTCTGGTTGGTACCTAAAGCTAACATTGGAGTAACAGATGAATCAAAAAAAGTACATCATGACACTTTTAAACCTACTGAATTTGTACATATTTCTATTGACGAGAGATTTATATCCATGGATTGCTTAACATTTGTTATGAATGTTCCAAACTTATTTGAGTATAGACAACATGTTGGTACCGATTACTTAGTCAATACATATATTGCACCACATTCTGAAAAATATGGAGAATCCTCGTCAGAATCTGATGGAAACAAAGGAAAAAGACCAAAATGTAGAATCACACAGCTTTCAGCTACTTAAAAAGTAAATAAAATAACTATTAATTGTTTATAATATATTATATATTGTAAGTAAAATTATAATTTTTAAATTATTTATTTTTAATATTTGTAAGTAATATTATAATTTTAATCTTAGTAGATAGGATAAAATGTTTTAGGCCTCTAATATTAACGATACTAAAGGTACCCTTTTCAGAGTACTATTTCATAGTGTTATAAAAGCTTTTTTTATTTCACATTTAATTCGACACTATAATTGTATACATTTTCATAACAATATGTTTTATAATTTATTAAAAGTTAACTGATTACAACCTATTTTTAATATTTGGTACCTTTATGTATTTAGTAAATGTTTTCTCGGTTAGCTCAGTATTTTCTGATTTATCTATATGAAATTAAATTAAATAAATAAATGTGTAATATTATTGTTTATTCTTCTGTTGTGTACTGTATAGAAATGTAATAAATATACATTTTTGTTACGTTATGATATGTCAGATCTTACTTTCAAATTATTTTAATAAGTACCTATACTTATTATACATAAAAAATATAATATTTTTGATTTATTTTAGCAATAGTTATTGTAAAGAATAATATAATATATAATTGTAATTATAAATACTTTATTTAGTATGATAATATTATAATACTAGTGTGTGTATAATATTATGATAACAATTAAATATAATAATTCTAATCTGAATCTTGTTTATTAATACACTATTCATTATATATATTTTTATGATTAGATATAAGAAATTTTCTCTTTGGTCTTTTTAATCTTTTATTAGAAAGAGTAATTTAATATACTTCCTTAATTTGGCTAACTAGTAGAAAAACCAAGAATCATTAGTCTTCCCGAAGCTGCTTAAATATTTTAAGGTGTTTTGTATTTAGACTTTTCTTTTGCTTTATATAATGTTGTTTTGTAATAACTTATGATTATAAAATTTAATTATTTATGTACATATATTTCAAGTGTCGAGTTATTATTTTATTAATTTGATAAAAAAACATAATACAATATATATCTTAATATGTGTTTATAATGTTAATTATCTGTAGAATACTTAAATACTAGTTGTTTTTAAATACAGTTTGCACCATACTATATATATATAAATCTAAAAGATTAATTTAATATTTAATAATAGTAATTAAACTTTTGTATAATTAAAATACAAATTAAATAACCACAGTAGGTTTTTTTTAATTTTAGAAATTCCATCAACGGAGATAGTATTGAGAGTTTTAAGATGTTTTAATGTAAAATTACTTTTTTTTAATTGCATGTTTATAGGCGTTATTTTTTTCATTTATTTTAAGTGAATATTTTTAGATTTGATAAAGACAATAATTTTTGAAACCAATCCAAAATCAAATAATTGGGTTTCGTATAATTGTATAACTATTTATTTAAACATTTTTAATTTTTAATCTTTTTCAGATGTTCATGATTTGGCTGTATTCTAATTGACACCTTTTTTATATTCTCCAGTCAATATTGTTTTGAAAAACTAAAAAGTAATGAAACCATCTAAAATACAATAGTCAAATGCTTTTATAATGAATATTCTTGTAAATATTAAAAATTAATTTTTGCAAATATATTCCCTAATAATTTGTAATTATGTAATAATTTTAATAAAAAATTTGTATATTAATATTTTATAGAATGCCCATTAACTGAAAATTGTACATAGACAAATGTGAACAAATTTCTAATGTATGATTCTACTTTAATGCCTAATATAATTTTAGTGGGTGATGTTGATAGGCAAGACCCTTCATACTATAATAAAGAACACTCAATATCAATTAGAAACAGCAGTAATGGTGGTAGATGTTAGTTTTAAGTTATGTCATGTTGTAAACTTGAACTATCCCCTCGAAGCTGAGCAATGTGGTATTTTATTGAGTAGTATTTTTATTTTTTGATACACCAAACCCTAAAAGGTTTTTATCTGTTCAAAGTCTCTGTAAGGATTTACAACCCTTAAAACCTAAAATTCATTAGATTTATTGCATTTTTAAAAGGTCTGCAAAATATTTAATTGTTTATTTTTGCAGTTCAAAGTTTAATTGTACTAACAATTTAATTATTGATATTGGTATTTATAACGATTATACGAAATAAAATATAGGAGTTAATCTGTAAAACTACTAACTGTCTTAGAAATTTTGGTACACTATTTACACTATTTTTTTTAAAAAACGTTTAAAACCCCATATTTCAATTCCTAATCATAATTTTCAACATGATAATATCCATGATTCTCATATTTTAATTTCCAATGGATATTGGTCAAAGTATTAATAATTGTTATTTAAGAACTTATCAACTAATTGTTCCATTTGTTACACCAAACAAACATCAATCAGATAATAATACTGTACTTGATATTATATATTTTGAATTGTACAGTGGTACATAAATGGTATATTAATGTTTCAATTCTAAGAAATATTCTACAAACTTTAATTGATGATGTACAATATTGACAATATTTTCTATAACGAAACAGAAAATTCATACTGAACTTTCTAAATTAAATAATTTAACTCACTAAATCATATTTATCTAGTTGTTCTTTTGAAAACTTATGATAATAACTTTTTTGGGAATCAAATTTTAGTTAAAGAGCTTATTGCAGAACTAAATTGATTGATTGAAGTTAACTGTAATTAAAGAGTGTATCAACATTAAAATCCATAATATTTTCTTTAAATTAGGATTAATTCTTGAGTTTTTAGCGATAATGTAGGAGTACTCGAATGATGTTTCGGTTTAATAAAATCCATCTTTATAACAGATTCATATGTACCATATTTTGTATGTAAATAATATAAAACATTGTATTTTTACAAACATTACCTACTATTTAATGTATTTGTAACATCAAATCTTGTATGTATTGCATTAAGCATTTTAGATAATATGAATCCAACTCATCATAATCATATATCTTAAAGTTTAACATTTATTACATTGAAATTTAAATTATAAAAATGTATAGCTTAACTTTGTTTATCTTATATTCTTATCCAATCTGGATAATATTTAATTCAATTTTTTTAATCTATACTTTCTATAATGCATAAGAATTACATTCTTTTATAGTTATATACATATTTATTTTAGTGTATTTATTAATTAACTATATGTATAAAACTATGAAAGAATATATATCATATACTTGTACTAAATATTACTCTTTTTTATAAAAACATTATAAATTAACTATAATATTATAATAGCAAATAAATAATTTTCATACATGAAACTTGATTGTTAATATTTTATTTATTATACCTACATATTTTTAATTGAATACCTGTTTATACCATTCTTAGGTCTTTTCTTTAAACCTGTTTCAACAAAGTATACAAATAAATTAAGAAACGTAATGTGTGTATGATTTTAAATAATTACATTTGAGTATATGTGAATTGAAATAATGTATTACTATGTTAGTATGTTAACTATTTAAAATAAAGTATTAGTAAATATTTTTAAATAAACAAATCAATTTTAATTTTTGGTTTCTACAACTATAAAAGTACCTATGTCAGATTAACAAATATTCACTAATTATCAAAATTAACTCGAAACTAGTTAGGTTAACTATTTATAACATTTTAGAAGTAATTATTTAATTAGTTTTCATAACAACTTTAAAACAATGTACCTACTAACTATAGCTCTTGGCTTATCCAAGATATAAAATTAATTGATTGTAACTTAGTAATATAGTCAAATTAAGCAACTATTTTTACGTGCTTATGTAATTGTATTGATATTGTGGACTTCTATAAATGTATATACTAAGCACTCATGTCTTATACTATTTAATTAATTAATTTTTAACTTATTTTTATAATCATAATATATATTGTAGATTTTATAGAAATATGACGTCAATTATCACTGATCATAATTTGTATTTTGTATTATTATTATTAATATTGTGTCCACAATATACTTTACGTAATGAAGTATTTATCTTAAACCATGTAGTTGTATATTGTAATTGATGCTCACTAGACATCCAAACACAGATATAGACAATCAGTAGCGGTGCGTAAATAAAATTTACGGGGAGACTTAACTTTTGTTTAACTATTAGCTATTTATATACATTTTTACTTAAAATATTAGTATTTTAGTCAATGCTGTAACTGATTAAATTTGTTAAATAATTCCGAAAATATTTATCTATATTTTTGATAGATGATTTATTTAACTTCATTATAAGTTATTAATTTAAACTACTGAAAAAATATAGATAAACTGCATTGTTTGTTGCGTTTATCACAGCCAAATTTACGAGTAAATTTTCCGTCTTTATATTCAATGGCTAAATATGGAGTAGGCTTTTTGTTTTTTAATTTACATTTTTCATTATAAGTAAATAAATGAAAATCTTTGTCCAATAACTCATCTAAAGGACAATGTTTTAATTCCATATTTTTAAATTTATTAAAAACGCGGTAAGCTTACGACGCACTTACAAATATACACACCGATTACGTACATACTAATGGGCAATGGAAAATATTACTAATGAGACTAGTCTCACAGACTCTATACAAAAAACATTATCGCTGTGATTCCCCCTCCGAACTTTTATATGCCATCTATAATATTAGACTGGAGACTGTTGATCGACTGTCTCATTCGTATTACGACCTCATTGCCCGTCGTAAATCATTATAGTTAATTCCAAGAATTGTGTATCTAGTGCAATTTTCTTAGAACGTATGCGTATAACGTATACACACACCACGACGGAGAGAATATTTATACACACACACACACACACACATATATATATAGTGAATATAGTTGACAAAAGTGATATTATTCCTACATGGATTACACAAATACCTATAAGAAAATATTTAAAAATAAATTAAAAATTACTTTTATTGCAATGTTATAATTATTGGGGAGACGCAGTCTCAAAGTCTCCCCTGACGCACCACTCCTGTAGACAATAATAAAAATAATGTATGCATCCTATTTATCCTAACAATATGCCTGTCGTTAAAGTTGATAATCGTCAGGCTCGGTAAATTGCGTCGCATAACTCGGCAACGTTGTACTAATTTATAGTGATCGTCCGCAATCGTGTTTCACCCGAATTGTTATTGTTATCGACGTGTGCATCGCGTATGAGAGTGGCATTCGTCCGCGACCCAGCCGGCACCCGCATAGAATTTCACTCACTGTCACACTAATAATCATTTACTCTAACACATAGATCCCGAGCGGCGAAAGAGAGATTATAAATTGCCTAAACGTTGCCCCTTAAATAACAATCGTGTCGAGGTCCTTATGTTTCGTACCTTACGTACGCGTTTTCCGGATTTTATTCATTATATACGCCTCAGTGAAACGCATTCGCGTCACCATATTATTTGCGCACACGTATATAGTGTTGTGCAGGCTGACAAAATGCCGGCGTATCTATTTTTATACTAACATTGTTATACGAGTACTAGCTGCAGCGTAGCTGTACCCCGAGGATAAAATATAAGATATTAAAATTTAAGATTCACATTAATTAGATAACTATACGTTATTCGCAGATTCCCGATATTAATTATAGGTGATAGTCAATAGACTAATAAAGTGTGTATTAAATTCAACAAAAAATTTTAAGATATTTTTAAAAATATATTACGTGCCTATATACTACTAATATAAGTATTTGGTGACAATTGTAATGTTTCTACAAAAAATAGACAAAAGAATATCGATTTTATCAAAAGTCACAAATATGTTTCATATATATTTTACTTTCCCACTGCTTTTTTCCCCCTGCTTTCCCCCTCCCACTAAGAACATAATATAATATTATATTTTTTGTTATATATTTTTGTGGAAAGTATGACTTAGTCCCCCTCCCCCAAGACTTCAAGACTTCCCATGAGTGCAAAGCATAAACATAATGTAACAATAACAATTGAATCAAAAACATTATAAAATAATTCAATAAAAAAATAAAATAGAATTATATATTTATTCAATTTTGATTTTCAAGCTGTTTATTTTAGCAGGTGAAAACGCATTTCTTTGCACCTGCTGTATATTATATTGCCAGGGGGTGCAAATGCACTGTCGTGCACATCCGTATTAACGTCACTTCTTCAAAGTGTACCAAGTACTAACTAGATCAATTTATTTTACCCAAAACAATCTTTTATGGAAAACTTTGAAGCAAGGCTTCTACACTAAAACAATACAGACAATTTTTTTTTAATAATCATAATTATCACAAAGTATATTACACTTTTAAACTTTTTGATCGGGCCAACATTTTCATACTATAGAAAAAAAAAACTAATACAAATTCTTCATTAGAAATCATTATTTTATACGTGAATATCTAAATTCACCTAATATATTTTAACTTTGAATGCTAATAAAAAATAATTATATAAATTGTATTTAATAACTTAACATAATGTGAAGAACCGTACATTGATTTTTTTTTTGACATTTTATTGAAATCAAAAATGTCAAATGACTAATCATTTCAGAAATAGTCAACAAATTTGTAACATGATTATAGTTTAGTAATAAATGGAGAATACAAACTATTTACGTAATTGAGAATTCATACATTTTTGTCATTGCTCATGACTTATTACCGGAGTTTGTCGAATGCGCCCCAGAGACAGGTATACGATTTGTTGCTACCTTTTCCGTGTTCCGATTTCGTCCTATTGTATAGTAGGTAAGCGTTAATGTGACATATAAATTTAATATTTTTGTCATATTATATGGTATGCATTTATATTTAAACACGAAATATTCTATTCAGCCTTTAAATGAACAATTCAGAAAATTTACTGATTGTTTAATTGATAATTATAATGATTCAAATTCACATTTCCCGCCATGCAGAAATGTTTGCTGAAATGAGCAGTAGTATGCAGTGTACTACAAAAGCTTGCAAAATTTAACTGTTTTTTCTACACATCGCATCCCAATATTCATAAATTTCTAAATATTTTAAAGCGATATCAAACAGATACATACATAAAAATAACGTCAAGTCATAATTCAATAACCTGTGAAACGCAGAGCAAAGTATTTGAAAAAACAGAAATGTATTGATAAACAAATAAACAACTTAAATAATAAAATTATAACCCCTTTAAAATACTTTAAAACTATTTCACTTAAAAACCCTTTTTTAAAATTACGTAGTATTCACTAACTAGAAATATATTATTTAAATTATTTATTCCTATGTATTTTGATTTATTTTTATTGGTTTTTGTGTTATTATTATTTATAAAATACTTATTAATTATGACTATTCGTTTTACAATATATCAATTTTAGAAGTACATACGAATGTATTCAATATAGTCATTACTAAAATAATATTAAAATATAGTGTAATTTAATGCTTATATATATCATACAATAGGACGCAATCGAAACATAAAATTGTAAGAAAAAATAATTTACCTATCCGACTTGTGGACAAAATCAACATACTAAAAAGCTATAAAAGGTTGAAACGGGACGCAATCGAATTACGCCCCTTATTACCAAACGAAGTTTAAAAAAAAAACAAAAGTTGTTTTAGATTTAGTCGTGCACATTTATGAAATATATTTTAATAGTATAAAGTATAAATAGTAATCAATTACAGTAAAAAATTGATATAAAGAAATGTAATATTTACCCTTTGTGACCACTTAAATGTGTAAAACTGAGTTTTCATCTTATGTATGGAAAAAACAAAATACTACATCACACTTGATGCCAAACCTGACATGAGAATTTAACTTTTAGTTTTAACAAAAAAAGCATATTATATAAGGTATACTACCGCAGCTATAAAAAAAATCAATTTCATTAATTTCATTAATATAATTAATATGTTAGTTTAATAGTACTCTTAGTGTATTATTTTAAGAACTTTCGGTTAATTCTAATAATATTTTTAAAATCAAATAAATATTATTATCATATGAAATAACTGCAATATTTCATTACAAATAATATACTTATATAAAACGTCGTATTAAAACTATTGCAGCAAAGTTGGAGTTCCACAAGAAAAAAAACATTGAAAACACTGGTTTAGCACATTATTTTCTGGCGACCGAGGTATTTTAAAAGTAGATGTCATAGTGATAAACGTGATATTACGTATATTATTTCAGTTGAGTCAGAAATGAGTGCGTTCGGATAATATTCTCAAGATACGCATCTACAATGTGTTTTGAAAAGATAAAATCAGAGTGCAATATTATGTTGAGTGAAATTCGGAATTATATACACAATAAAGATATATATCTGTTAATTTGCAGGGTGTGTACCTATTCGTGTGCCGTGTACGTCGTACATCTATACAAAAATCTAATGACATTTTCGGAATTCCAGCAACGAACAAATAAAAATAATAAACGATGTCAACAGTTACAGTCGCTTTTAAAATAGAGTTTACAACGAACACGGAATTTTAACGAAAACAATTTTGATTTTGAGTAAATAATATATATAACCATTAGGGTCTGGAAGTTCATGCACTAAAAACTATCAAAATATGCATGTAAATATTGCGCTAAATATGTATTTTTTTTTTTTATGTTAAGTTTTTTTCGTTTTTGGTAAAAATAATAATTAAAAAATAGGGGAAAATACGCACAATTTTAATATGATATAATATGTTAGAATTAAAATTTACAACTATCTAGGGATTTTAAATGTTTCGATAGGTTTTCAAATACAAACGAATGATAATTATCAGCCAGACCGAGTAACGACCTTTAATATCAGATTTTTATTTTATATTGGCAACGTTTTTATAAAGACATACTTTTCAACAAATACATTTTGAAATATACTCAAAGTCCGACAATAATAACACTAAAATGCAATTTTATTTTAAAGTATGCATACATTTTTAAAAAACCTTTAAATATACGAAAATATGTACAATAAAATTTCATTTTTGAACTCGTTAGATTGTGATTCAAATTTTTATCTCATCCAAAAACTTTTTGATGCACTCAGTAAAAGATGGAAATGCATAAGCTTTCGGGCCCTAATAATTATAGTACGATTCAAATTTTACTTATTTGCCAATAGCGATTGAAAGACGAATTATGCCATGTGGTGATGGATATCAGTGGCTCGGCGAAAGGATTTTCATGACAACTAGTGTTAAAATGCTCGTATAACGTTCACTTTATAATTTATATGTTGTTTTTCTTGGATATGTAATATTATCGAATAAATTTCAGTGATGATGTCTGTATGAATAATGAATCGACAGTTCTGCAGGTTATGATCACTGTCGATGTCACGTGCGATTTCGTTGCCGTGTGACCGTAAATATTATGGTCACGATATACATAAACAACATCTGCTCGCGCAGATCGTTCGTGGCGAATCTCGGGGCGCAAAATATTCACACCTGTCTGTGCGCGGTGGGTAGTGGGAGGGACCATTGCCGCAAACTATTCCTGCAGCGTGGTGCATAATATCTGAACGCGAGTTTAAAAATGCCGACAAATATAAACGAACGGTTCGATAATTGAAATCAGTGCTTCGAAATTTTCGTCAATACATTCGGATCCCCGATTAGGATGCATAAACACGGGTTAAGACCGAGTAAAACGATCACCCGCAGACAACATATTATACCAAAAGAAATGTGTATTTATACCGTCACGTTTTTCGAAGGAACCTTTGGGAAAACATTTTACACGTATTTGTACCAATACCGTATTATATGAAATAGGTATGCGATGGCCGTAATATATGTCGTAATAATAGTATGTAAAATTGTATTAATATTCACTTCAGAAACAAACTGTTGCATTCTCGTTTTTATCATCAGCGATATTATTATATTTTCAAAAATTAATAATTATTGTGTTCAGCAAAAAAAAAAAAAAAACGTAAATCTTTAGGCATCTCCTTACAGGTACCTGCTATCTCGCAGCGCATACCCGCTTAATAAGCTTAATAAAGGTGTGTATTGTAAAATGTTATATTATTTGGAAACGATAACCCTCCGGATAATGCAGACGAACCGGTTTAAAAAATATTTGGTTGTTTTAATATATATTATATTACCGTATTATATTATTCATATTATCTACTTCAACGATTTTTATTAATACTATTATCGACCCAAACCGTAATAATAAATCAATAATATTATTATACTGATTAAAATTCTTTACTTAAGTAGTTAAGTAAATAATATAGAAAAAAAAGTAACAAAATTATCTAAATAAATTTAAAGCTATATGTGTAAGATTTTTGTACGAGTCAACAGTGGTACAATGGGTCCGGTCTACTTTTCAAATATTATGAAAATTTTTATAGTAAAATTAATAATTTACTAATGATTTGTGTACCAGGAGCGGATCTAAAGGGGGTCCAAGGGGCCATGCCCATCCTGTAGACTTTGTTACTTAGGCAAATTTTAGGATGTCTGTTTTTGGCAGCTGATAAAATACGATATGCACATAATATTGCCCCCCCCCCTCTTGAGGGCCGTAAAGAGAAAAGTTCAGGCCCGTTAGGAAAATGCTAAGGAGCCACATCAGAGATTTGATATTATTTTATCATTTTATCATTTAAGTTAACATAACGTCAGCTTAAATTTGTAAATAAGCAAAAAAAATTTGTTCGTAAATATAATTAATTACGGTGCCTCTTTTTTCGGGTCCCTTAAAACGTTCAGGCCCGGGAAGAATCCTACCTTTCCTCCCCTATCGACAAGTTTGCCCCTTCCCGTAAATATATTCATGACAGACGCGGGAACTAGACTGGTTATAAGGTATAACCGATGCTTATTAATATATTTTTATAGATAAACTGGTATAATACAAATAAGTATATATATAATTACACATTACAATTTGTATTTTGATCATTCTAACTCGTAACTCGTTTATGAAGATCTGAACAATGTAATCAAAAAATATTATCGCACAACAATCATTATGATTCCGTATTTAAGTAATAAATAGATATAATTAATATTTTAATTTGAAAAAAATAGCTGCAGAATGATAAACTATAAAAATTATAATATTGGAGATACCTATCCTAATTAATGGCATAACATGTTTATAAAAAATTTAAAGTATTCGACTTCGAAGTGTTTAATTAAACAATTTCACCCGACAAAAGTGGATTCAAGGTTAAAAGTAAAACTAACTAATTATGTCTAAAAAAAATACTGTATAAATTCAATTTCAGTTGTATTATTTGGACAATTATTCTCCTTATAACAAAAATCGTTGTACAATGTATTATATGATTTATAGTAGCACTGATATGATGGGGTAGATAAATCGGTATTATTGTCCACCAAACAACGGGCCGCCATCCTTTCAATAATATGGTTTTAAAAATATTTGGTACGATCCACGTTATTATTATTATTATTATTCTGCGACGCAAAACCCACAAGAAGCGAAGCCATTGGTTAGTAGTAAAGAGCGGCGGACTCGCGAGCACTCGGAATTGTGTTCGACAATATAATATTACTGTTGAATGGTGAAAACCGCGACATTGTGTAAACGCCGCTTTTATGTTGGTCACGTAGGCCATTTCGCCGCCGCCTATATAACATAAGACCGGTTCATGTGTTGTGCACAGTGCACACAGTCTTTTTCACTGCAAACGACGGTCGTGTGATCGATTCGCGTACCCAAACATATAGGCATATACACAAAGCCAAGTTACTGTAACTTACTTTCGTTCACTATATTCTATAAAAACACTTTTCCCAAGACGACAATGAGTGGAACAGCCAAGTCAAAGCGAGGATACGGTCATCCTCATCACTTATTCAAGTTGCCAACGATGACCGACGCAGTCACCCACAAGGATTTGACCGATGATAAGTTGGAGACGACACAACCACCGGCCGCCCAAGAGGAACTCGGCAACGCATTGACTAGATACATTGTCAATAAATGCGAAAAATTGCGAGAAAATCCGGTTTACAAGTGAGCATATTATCTATATTAATAGAGTACACCGAGTATACAGTATGGTTGTAGATGTGAATGCAGTGTGAGCGATCTACAGCCAAGTCTATGGCAGCTATGGTTTTGAAATGTGTATATTTACAGCTGTATACCCTATATGCTATGCATTTCGAAGTCGATTTTTTAAATTTTGCATTATAAATAGTGGCCTACCCACCCGGAGATTTGTAGACTCGCGGAAAACGAATATTTTATTGTATTTCATTTTAATCTTACAGTATTTTATATTCAGTCAATACATCCCACCCATATTAATGTGTTAAACATATGTGTAGTTTTATTGACGTAATTTATGACAGAATGAATCGAATGGGCAATGTCATTTAATTTGTCTCGGACAACGCAGTGAATAGTAGTAATGTATAATATAACAATATTATAATCTATCGAAAACCTATTTAGTATTTACGAAATATTCAAGAGAGGCTAATTAGTAATAAATAAAATAATACAAATATGATGAAAAGATATAAAGATAAACTTGTTATAACTTATATTTATACCTATTATTGTACTTAGAAAAATATCTTTCTACACCCACTGAAATTATTGAGGTATATTTATACGTATGGATAATTATCTAAATTAAGTTTACTACATTTTGAGAACTCGATAAAGTATTAGCAATATCGATAAAAATTGCTGATAAAAAAACCCATTCAAAAAAATTTTAAACATAACATCGACAATGCACCGTCTTCACAAGCTCTTATCGATTTGTACCGAAAATACGTATGTCGTGTATAAAACTATCAGATGAATAGAAAATTAAACACAAAAAAGGCAAAAACAAAAATTTATATATCCATCGTCTTCGATATAAATGAAACACATTTTTATACAAAAATTATTTTTCTATTATTATTATTAAAAAAAAAGATTTTCCCATCGAATCCGAACCCTAGTTATATTTAAATTTAAATAATACCTGATTAATTTTATATGTTTTAATTAACAGTAATTTAGGAATATTAAAAAATATTAATTATGTAGATTGGTAAGTGAAAAGCATCTGATTATGTTCAGCTATTATATAAACAAAATAATCAAGTGCCAGTATTTATTATATACTTAGTTCCATATTCATTGAGGCCTCATCAAAAACATTTTCTAGGTTCTGAGGTTCCTAATATAAATATAATACCGTCAGTATACATAACAAAATATAGCTAATTTAAAATAATAATAACTGTTTTATAATTAATAAAATTAAGTAAAAATTGTTGTAAATAATAACTTTTCAATAATTGTAAAAATGTACACAAACCTTTTTCCTTTTCTAAACAAAGTTATAATAATATAGCACATTATAAATGTTTAACTCAACACTCGTTTAATTTTATTTGAAAATATTTATTTATAGGTATATTTTTTTACTGCAGTATGTAATGTATATATTTGAAAACATTACCAAGAAAGTGCATACTACTTTCAAAGTGATACTTTTATTTATAAATTTATAATTCCCTAACTTAAATGTCAATTAAAACAAAACTATAAAATATCTGAAAACTTAGTTTCTACAGTCCAAATTGTTGAAATGTATTTTACGATTTCTTCAATTCGTATTGATATAAAAGACAATTCGGTAAAAATTTAATTGCTTATTATAATAATATATTAAATTATAGCTTATAATAATATGTACACAGGAGAAAAACTTTTGATATGCATCTGCAGGTAGGCATAGGAATAGAAGCGTTTATTTTTTTTTTTTAAACTACAGCCTTCTTTATATTTTATTATCATTAATAATCCTAAATAATATGGATAAAATAAAACAGTTTAGTAATAAACGTAAATATAAGTTAATAAACGTCGTGCATTAAATTGTCTTGGGTATTTTTAGGTTAAACCTGTTAAACAAGTAGTATACTAATGTCTAATATTATTACACATTTACATATAGGCAATGGACAGTCGGAAACAAATAGCGTGAGAAAAATATAAATAAAAATACACAATGTCTATGATTGACAGAGTAAAGAATATATGATTATATATTTATATCATAATTAAATATGTATTATATTAATTGCGATTATATCACAATCAATAATTTATTATTAACATTTATACAAACCCTACCTATACCTATTGTGTATTGACTTTATAAATGTTGTGTATCACATTATAATAGTTGATATTCTCGAATTTGCTGTAATTTATTATAATAATGATTGTTTTTATTTTTCAGGATATTGTTCTTCGCTCAATCCGCACACATGATAATGGCGTTGGCTGTTGTCTTGGTCACCGTGTTGGTGTTTCCCAGCGAATCAAAGATGTCATCGAGGCAAGCCGAACGAATTAAACTTAGTAAATTGGTGAACATTGTGCATTTGGCAGCATTCAGCACGCACTTTGGCATACATATTTGGATGACATTCATTTCCGGTGAGTAAAATAGATCGAGTTGCAAGTATTATTGATAGTCATATAAGTACTCTCTATAAATACTATAGCAGTGATGACAGGGCTTGTTTATTTATTAATCTGTTTTTGTTTTCTCAGGAGTGTGCTTGTATTATAAATTATCTAGACATGCTTTTGGAGACGTCCAAAAGATATTGTTTCCCAAATATTATTCTACGAGCAGTCTACTAAACGCGATAACGCTTATTCAGTTTAGTAAGATATGCGTCGCTAATAATGTATGGGACATACACACGTTTTTACAGGTACACATAATTATTATAAATAATAATAATAATAATAATAATTATAGTAAATAGTAATACTTAAAAATACGTATACGCGCTTGTTGCTTGTGTAGGAGGTATCATTTATTGTAATAACAGTGGAAGCTTTAGGGGGCCTAGGTGGTTTTACCCCACACACATTCCAAAAAAATACAGAACAGGTACTTATGACCTATTTCAACGATAATACATTTTTGTACTTACAATAATTTAAATAATTAAATAATTAAATACTAATAAAATAAAAAAAAAATATAACAAAATTACAAATTTTTTTTCTAAATTCCAATGAATGTTTTTAGTTAGTTCGATGCTCTAAAACTTATTATTTTTATTTGTACATATATTTTTATGAATGTTACAATTAAGTAAATAAACAATATGATTAATGGCTAATGTGGTTATCTATATATAGCACTGATTTTGAAGCATTTGAATATATGTATTTTGATATGACAGCTGGTATATAATACTCATCATAAAAAATAACTGTGTGATATACCCATAGGAAAGGTGGACATTGGGCCATGCCCCCATTGCCTGTATCAACTTAATATAAAAATAAAGTGTTATTGTTAATTGTTGATTATGATGTTTTAGTATTTTAGGTTTACCACCCCCCCCCATTTTAAAATCCTGGCTACGATATGATAGTATACAATTATTGTCAATTATTATGAAAGATTTTATGAATATTTACGGGCCCTCGTTGTGATCAGAATTCATTAACAAAATTATATCATATTATATATATATTTTTGCAACTTAAACGTAGTTACGTGTTTAAATAAAATTGCATATTTTGTTTTTACATAATATTTTAAAGAACATTATGTGAAAAAATTAGTCAGTCGTTGAGTGGAGCGATAAACCAGCTAACCACAAATCACATTCCGAATATCACAGAAGTTTAGATGTTCAAAGTTTTCTAAATTAATTTTGAAAAAAAAATAACACTATTCGTATTTTGTGGTTCTAAACTCTATAGGAGTAATTTGAGTTACAAAATCAAATCAAATTGCTTATACAAAATTATCTACATAATATACCTAAAATGGACAATAATTAATTAATAGGTATTATATAATATGTATTAGGATTATATATTTTATGTTTATTAGTCAATACATATGTACCAAATAGGACGTACCTGTAAACTATAAATGGACAACCTTACAATGATACGATTGATACATATTATCTTCATATGGCATATGTTATACCTAGTATGTAGCACGAACTATAATGAAGACTTCTCGATAAACCGTCCTCTTCCCGAAGAATACTACCTTCCTCTCAGGAATATTAAAATCTTGTCCTTTTTATGTTTAACTTGAAATCAGATACCTATCCAAAAGATGACTCGATTCGTTGTATAATTTATTAGCTGATAAACGATTATAAGTTATAACAGTATGCTCAATGCATTATTTGTACCTATATATACCTAACTACAATAACCATGATTATAATATTTATATTAATAATAATGATATAGTGTTTTTTTCATTTTTTCTTGGACAGTTGTATGTAATGAGTTTATGTTTCCTGATGGAACTTGGCATTCGTCTATATGTGGTGCCGCCAATGTTGCGACTTATATCCGCTAAGACGGCCATAGAGAAGTCGGCGGGCATCGGCAATGAAGTGGGCCGCCAAGACCTGGGGCCGTTGGTCAACTGCCCCCATTACATGGCTATCCATCGGACTTTTCGAAAGGTGCATATGGTCATGGCGGTGTGTAATATTATCACTATGATGTGTAATGTATTTCATCTAGTGTATATCGCAACCTAAGTTACATCGCCATAACCACAACTACCTCAGAACGACCAGATATATTTCATATATTATTATTATTATTATTATTATATTGTATTAATAAAAGAAGATAGATTCATCAGTTATTTATTACATGCAGTGATGGCGCCAAACGTTTTTATGTGAATAATATTGTTCGACCGTTGTCGAAATCGCCATCACATAACACTCGCGCGTTTCCGGCGCCACCACTGAAACGTAATAATAATATACTTAATATTATATTTAGTTTATAATACTACAATCCTACTATGATTTTAAATAATAGCAATGTCACTGCCACTACTAAAAGTTACTACTACTTATAGTTTTACTATACTAGACTACTATAATTATTATTGTTATTACTCTTTTTACAAGAGTCGATGACGTACAAATTAGAATAATGTAAATGTTAATATTAATAAGTGCCAGTTTGATATTTTTAAACCAAATCGTTCGGACCTACTCGGATATTGTTTTTATAATATAAATTTTTAATTTTTATTCTTGTTCCTATATTTATTATATTGTTATTGTTGCAAACTTCTAGTTGTGCATAATAAATATATTGTAACATAATAAAATAAATATATTTTTTGTACTTAAATTTTAAGTTAATTTTATTAGATACTTACACCTTTTAATGGACATATTTTTTTCAACTAACCTACCTATGTCATGTCCCAATACCTGGATTAGTTACCTACTTAATATTGTATCTATAATAGTATGCTGTATTACAATTTAGGACTTTCTAGCGTTCGAAATATTTACAGTGGAAAACAAAATTAAACAAGTCTTTTTTTATTTTTCTGTTTTACTGTATAGTTATAATATATTTGTAGGTATTACTAGAAAACAATAAAAAATATCGAGTTCGAGATATATTTTTTATTTTTTTTTTGTTTATATGACCGTGGTGGTTCAACGTCGAAAGAACAAAACTTTATTACTATTGGAGTTTTCACAAAATACACTGATTTAGGTGGAAAAACTAAAAAAAGCATCCACAATTATCAATAATAAGGAAATAATTATTTAATTAAGTTGGTTAAAATGTGTTCAAAATTGATCAACAATGATTTTGGGTTTAGGCTAGGTTTTTTTTTTTAATTTCTGAAGTATACGAACAACATAGATAATTGTATAAGTTTTTACTAGATAACAATGCGTATAACGTTAATATACAAATGTGTTCATTTATATTTATTTTCATTGACACATGACGTATTGTATAAATTTGCGTTAATATAAGATCAGCTGATTTAAATGTTCCATCAACATCATACCAGTGATCAGATTTAGACATTCAATCTAAAGTTTTATTTTTAATAAAAAGTAATTTGAAATTAGAAATTTGGAAAATGCGTTTTTAATCAAAATTAAATGTACATATTATGATGTATCTGTGTTAAACGCTTACATGCTGACATTAGTTTTAATATTAAAGAAAATTTACCTTTTTAACAAACTTAAAGGTAAGAGTATTGTTTAGGTCATAATTAGGTGGTTATAGGTCACTTTATACGGTCGAGCATAAAAGTGCTAAACGCGGACACTTTGTACGATCCGGTAAAAAGGTACATTGTAAAACGCCAACACTTAGTACTATTATATTTTATAGAATACATTAAGTATATACATATGAATATATTATATATAATAAATTAAAAATGTTATTAAGTTTAAATATTATTTGGTAAATCTAAGTATCTTATAAATTCTCCGAGTTTTTGGACAGTTTTACAGGCAATACAATTTGACAAATGTGGCAAAAGCTTCCAGACAGCAATACAATGTTAATAAAAAATTGTAGGAATGTTTTCTGTTCCTTTTGAGAAAGTTTTAATACTAATTTCCATATAATTATTCAATGTTCCGATAATATTCTGACATACTTATTTGGCCATAAAAGTAATGTTCATTTAACATTATTTTAAAACGTTCTTATAACATTACCACAAAATGTTCTTATAACATTACCTCAAAATGTTTGTATAAATTTTTATAATAAATTCTTAAAACATTCAAATAAAGTTATGTCAACAAATTCTTAGAATCTTCTGATTTAATTATACCAGGAATATTTTAAAATTGTACTTAATTTAAAATAAATAAAATAACTTTTCAAGTTAATTAAAATAATAATATTTATTTAATGAGCAATTTAAGAACAGTTATTTAATGTGTTGATATTATTTTTTTCTTTTTTATCTCTAATTCTAAATTTTGTATGATCCAACCAAACCCGTAATGGAACATCAATTTTTTGATAAAAAAAAAACTGAAACATGCAATTTTGTGTAGGTAAAATAAAACTGTAAATCTTTCTTTAAAATAATCTACATCTCATTTGCTTTTGTAGCTTGTTTTTATATAGGATTTAGAACACGGCAACACGCCATTAAAAGATGCAATTGCGCAAGAATCGGGTCTCTATAGTTATGACTATAATCGGGTTGAACATATTATTCAACTATAATAATATTATGGTAATTTGAAGGTATCTACTATCTCCCTTGCGAATAGTAGTAGATATATGGACGTAGTGTATTAGACGTGACCGTTTTTATGTGGTGGTTAGTATTCAAATCTTGAAAAATGATAAAATGTTTAATTTTGTACAGTGTACATTTTATAGTCCAATATTTTCTAACCTATGGATCATGGCCCAACATTAGGTCACCACTTTCGGTATTCATAAATTAATAAGGCAACAGACAACTATAGCTTGATTATATAATATGTATAAAATAAATTAAAATAATTACAAGAAAATAATTTTAGCCCTAAATTTGTGAATTGATAAATGCTCAATTTATATTTTATTTGATACCTCTACGGGCTCTACGTATAATAATAATGTGAAGTCAAACAATACAGTATATTGTACGAGTAGAATGTAAGACATAGATTTTACAATGAATATCAATATATATTTTTTTTTATAGCCATATAGATCATATATTCAGTTTTACGAATAATTTTTATTTTAATATGTTGAGTAAAATAAAAATGGTTTGGGCATGGTAATACATAGTATATAATATTATACACTAGCAGTAAATTAAATTATAACATTTCTAGCAATAAAGGTCTTCGCAATAATTGTTAAAGTAGGCCCATCATTTCAACGTTTGTTCAAGGTTATCACTAGGGCTGGGATTTATTTGCAATAAAAAACCAAAAACAAGTACATAAATATGTAATTAAAATGGCCAAAATATGTAGTATAAAATAAAAAATACGTAATGAAAAAAATGTAAAATTATGTTAACGTTTAAAATTAAAATTAAATTCTAAATCATTTTTGAATGATATACATATACAATAGATTGTTTTTAATTTCTAATCAATTTAGTTTAAAAAATATAAAATACAAAGATATTTTCACAACCACGCGAACGCAAGTGCCTACTGACACTATTGAAAATTGTTAAATATATTTTATCTAATAATTGTTATATATTAAGAATTACAAATGTATAATTTAAGATCATTAATGTATATTTATCAAACAAAAACAAAAAAGATAAACTATAATCAAGTTTAACTAATACTTTCATGTACTTATTTCCTGTATGCATTAATCACTTACAATTTTTACGAATTATCAAAGTCTAAATGTATAATACTATTAAACCACCCAAATTGTCGAAATTTACAAAATATGTAAAAAAAACAACTTAGAATTTTACAAATAATGTTAAAATATGTATTTATGACGAAATATGTAAAAATATGTAAAATAAAATATATCTTATTTTATTGCAAATCACGTGAAATGAATTTATCATTTGCAATACTTAATTTATCATGTTTTAATAAAAATATGTATTTACATACAAATCCCAGCCCTAGATATCACTATCTAGTATCTGATGGACTGCATTGGATAAACAGAATATAGTAATAACCTTAATATTGGCACTGTCGTTCGGCTATTATACACTATATAATATCGTTTATCGTTCGTACAAGAAAATAATGAACGATTTAACCGTTTTCGTTGCACATGCAGCGAGGCCAAATGAAGGTCCAATTAACGCGTTTCGCAAATTATCTACGATATAATAGTTACCAGAATATTGATATTGATCAAGTTAAATTAAGAGCTGAAAAGGCAAGACAAACATGGGACGAATTCCAACGAGTACAAATACAAATAGAAGAAGAAATTGGTGTAAGTGAAGAAACCGAAAAATCTCGATCTGACTTTGAAAGTTTATATTTTGAAAATATAGCGAAGTGCGAAAAAGTATGTAAAGTGACAGATTGTGCTACAATTGCGGACTCGCGGGAAGTATAGAGAATAGCGCACACGCATCTTCAAAGATAAACGAAACATCTAACCAACTGTTTGTAAAATTAGCCGCGGTCTAGATATCGCAATTTTCGGAGCATAAACGGATTGGGCGTCATTTCACAATGTTTTCTCATCATTAGTTCACAAAAATTAGTCACTAAGTGATATACAAATATAGGTGTGTCAGACGATAAATAGGTGTGATCATTATTAAAATATTTGTGTAACTATATTAACCATTAAATAAATTCAAAATACGACATTTATACAAATTTTAAATTGTTAAATAAAAATTTAATTGATAACATTGCTAGTATAAAATTAATATAATGATATATAATTATAATGTTTTAGTGATATTGAAATCAAAATTTTATCAAATCAGAACTGATATTAAATTAAATATACTCAGTGTTATTGAAGTAACGTTTTCTTAAGCTAATCAAAACATTAATAATATAATATTTTTTATAGAATATTCTTAAAATGTTTATGTATGAAATATTTTAAGAAATATCAAAATTATGGAATTGTTGTCTAGGAGGTTACATAAGAAGTAATTTAATATAATATGCTGGTGAAAATAATTAAAAATAATAAAAATATTTTTTTTTTTAACATTTATTTGAATATATACAATCTGTAATAATGGTTACAATAAGCATAGGGCTGAAATTACAATTGTTATGAATGCGTGAGGTGAGTAGCAACCCAGCGGTAACACTCGACATGACATTTAAGGTTATTTTTACATTACATTATGTATATTTTACATACTTAAGTATTTTTTTTTCTTATTTATTTAATTTAAAGTAGTGACAAATTTAGGTATCTAAATCGCGACACCAGCGTCTCTTTAATCTTATCGGAGGATTACCTGGAATGTTTGCGGAGGTGAGGGCGAGAATAAGTGGGTTGAGATGGTTTGTAAGGCGAGAGCGGTAGCGCTTGTAGGAGGATGTGGCCACTTCGGCTACAGTCGGTAGTCCAAGATCAGAGTGTAAAGTATGATTGGTAACGTAAAAGGGAGCGTTGGTGATTATACGAAGTGTTATTGATTGGAACGTTTGCATTTTATATATGTTCGATTTTTTTGCCGTTCCCCATAATTGGATACCATAAGCCCAAATAGGTTTCAGAAGGGTTTTGTAAAGCAATAGTTTATTCTTAAGGTTTAGCTTGGATTGTTTGCCTAGCAGTGGGTAAAGACTTTTTCGTCTGGAGTTAAGTAAGAGGCGTTTTTGTTTAATATGCTCGGCCCAAGTTAAGCGTTTGTCGAGAAGTAGGCCTAGGTATTTAACTTTGGTTGCTGATGGTATTATTTTGTTTGCCAGAGAGACAGGAGGGACTACGCCTTGTCTGAGAGTAAAGGTTATATGTGAAGACTTTTCGTTGTTTATTTTTATTTTCCAGTTTGAATACCATACTTCCATCTCATTAAGATGATTTTGTAGATGTTGGCTGACGACAAGAGGGTTTTCATTAGAGGTTAAGATGATTTTGTCGTCGGCAAATTCAGCAACTGATGTATTAGGAGAAATTGGTTGGTCTGCGGCGTATATGTTATAAAGAATTGGGGACGAAATGGCACCTTGGGGGACGCCCGCTAAGATGGGTGCTAGGTTTGAGAATTCTGAGCCTACTTTAGTCACAAAGTGGCGATTTTCTAGATATGATTTGAAGAATAGGAAGTAGGGAGGAGGGAGAAATTTTTTTAGTTTATACAGAAGTCCAGTGTGCCAGACTTTATCGAATGCTTGAGCAACATCGAGTAGCACTGCGGAGCAGTACAGTTTGTTTTCGAAGGAGTAAGCAATGGCGTTGTATCCGGGAAAAGAACATTTGGAGTTGGACGTAAAATGTGTTTCTGAGATGAATGCTATGTCTATTCGTCTTTCGTTTAATGATGTAATTAATTCGTTTCTGCGATTGGCTAGGCCATTGGCATTCCAAAGTAGGATGGCTAGGGACTGAGAGGTGAATGCGTTATTTAACATTTTGAGCGAGAAGACGATCGAGGACAGTGGTGAGGAGAGATAACAGCGGGTTAATTAAAGCTTTAAATTCACTTAGAAAATTTGTCAGAGAGTTATCATTGGATTCTGTGTTGGGAATGTGGCCTGATGTTGCGTGGGCATAAGTACGAGGGGGTGAGTTTATGTCGGGTGTTTGCTGCTGGGAAACTTTACAATTATTAATATTTATATTGTTACGACCTTTAGTGACGTTGTTTTGGGTGACATGATTGTTCGAATTTGGCTTCCAGAAGCGTCGGAGGTCCTTGTAGATGTGGCATCCCTTATAGTTCGCTGGATGGTCACCCTCACACAGGGCATATTTGGTAGGTGAGTTGTTTGATTTATTGCAATTGGAGGAAGGATGGTGGCCTCCGCAACGGACACATCTGGGAGAGTATGAGCAGTATTTTCTTGTGTGTCCATATTCTTGACAGAGTTGTGACACTGGATGACATCTTTACGCTTGTGTGGTTCCTCTATTTTTATTTTTGTGTGGAGTAATGACGTTACACCAAAAATGTCTTTATTTATTTCGGCTGGCTCCAGGTCGACGAAGAACATAGGAAGTTTATTTTTGGTGGTTTTTTGTAGAACGTTGGAAACTTGCCTGACGGAGAATCCAATTTCTTCGATTGCTATTCCGACTTCAACAGTTGGAGTAGATGGGTGAAGGTTTCTGACCACTACTCGGAAGGCCTTTTCCTCCTAAGGTTGGTACGTGTGGTATTGAGCTTCTCTATCTTTCAGAAAGTGGATTACTTCGCGGTAATATTTAGAATCTGATGTTTGGATTTTTAAATCGTTTATAGATGATTTGCAAGTAAATGCGTCTGTACCAATTAGTTTAATTAGTTCATTGCGCACTTCAACAAAGTCAAGGACACCACGGACATAAATTGGTGGCGGAAGTTTTCTTTTATTATTTTGGCCATCGGATGGGGTTGAGTTGTCGTGGGAAGTGGGATTGTTTTCGATGTTTTCGATCGCAGTGGTGTCATCGATTGAAAGTGGTGCAAATCTGTTTACCGTTATAAATAATGGTTTGACTTTCTTAGGTTCGGGATTGGCAGTGTCTGTCGATGAGTGGTTTCGCTTCGGCGTATTTTTGTTTTTTTGCGTTATGAATTTATCATCGTTTTCGTCCGTTGAATCGGCAGAATTGAATACGTCATTTGAACCACTCTGTATACGAGTTACATGTGAACTATTTGTAGTGCCGGTAGATCCTGTTCTTTGTTTTTGTTTAGAAATAGCTTGAGACGAATCTTGATTATATATGTTTTTGATTAGTGTATTTTTGTTACGATAAGTGTTGCTTGCTGTTTGATTGTTCATTATAAAAATACGATAATTGTCGGTGAATCAGAGTAATCGCCGGTCCAAAGGTCACCGCGCCGGCGATGCCTTGGAGAAGAGATAAGAGAAGTATGTATCATACACTAACGTATTTGTATGTACTTACAGCGTATTTTGTCTTTTATTTTATTTCCCTCTATGAGGATTGTAGCCGCTCTTAGACGCAGGGGCCTACTACAGTATTAGAAACTAAGACGAGTGGTTGTTAACACGAAAAAATCGGGTGGAATTAAGGCGAATATTTTTAACATGAGGATTAACGATAATTGCATGACCACACGGTTTGGCTGTTCGCGCGAGAATGTATAAAAATATTAATTACTTTTTGTAACCATAACACCAAAACAAAGAAATCATTTTGAATTTTTATATTCCGTGCATGCCGGTTTTTAACATTATTTCTCGTTTTTGACATAGATTTTTTTTCAACATTATTTTTTATTTTTATTTATATTGTACACATTTTTAATTGATTTAAACTGATTATTTTTACTTTTTTTATATTTTAATGATTTATTTTATATACACTTAATACTTAGGTATATAACTATATACATTCATTATTAATACATACTGTATTTATGTATAATAGTACAAAGTGTCCTCGTTCTGCCATCTAAAATTCTACCTGTACAAAGTGACCGCTTACCTATAATTACTAATTAGGTTCATAGGCTTTTCTATATGCACACACAATCATTTTAAAGTGAATTATAACTATGTAAAATAATACAATTTTAAATGCTCAAAAAATGATATGTATAATAAATTATGTACACCATAAAATAATTAAAAATAAATAATTCACAATTTTCCTGATGTATAAAATAGTATATAATAAATTACATATATTAAAGTCAATAATTAATATTATTTGTTTGTCGATATTATATTTATATATATATATATATATATACTAAATTAAACGAGTAAGCATTGATATTTATTTTCATTTTTAAAATTTTATCAGATAATTGATTTGATTGACTCGGAGTAAAGCAATACATTACAGTAGGTCCCGGGTACCTAATAAAGATAATGTTTACTTAATAAGCGATATCACATTATCGGTGTTTGATGGTGGTATTTAGTTAATGTTTCATTCGCAATTTGTATTGCGTATAAAGTGAACGTATATAATGTCGACGTTTTCAAAATTATTAAAATAGATTTGAAAATCCAAACAAAAAGAGGTAAGCCGTGCATTTTATTCGATGGACATTAATACAGGGAATTCAATGTACTGAAAAAATGTGGTGGTATCCTATACCTTTGTAGGTACTAATAAAAATTGTTCTGCTAGTCTGTTTGTTAGCAACGATGTTACAATAATTATTAGTTATTTATTTATGCATAGTGTGCTTAGTGTGCTTAATGATCACAATCATAATTTAATTGCTGATAATATCGTTGATAGGCAAATAATTATCAATTCCCGTATTGAAAGGAAACATTATTTACTTCAAAATCAACTCAAACATATTATGTGACTTACAATTGTAAAATTGTGGTTGAAATTGATCGGTTTAAATATTCATAAATTATTACCTACACCTGCATAGTATATACACATATCATTTGGTGCGCAATGGTGTTGTAATTATAACAAGTAAAAAGGGATCGGGACGCAATCTTGTTGCAAATTTTCGGCATGATCGGAAATTTAGTCGGGTCAAAAAAGGAAAAATTGCCCAATCGTGTTGCAGCGGTTTTCATTAACGAATACTGATATTATACCTGTACGATCGCAGAATCGGACATCGGTTAGGTGTTGTCGGCAACCAAAGATATTGTGATCCGACGTAACTGTTGGGATTTTAAATTAATTACGGGCTGTACCCAATGGTTAGTCAGTAAATATCTTAATATTGATGTTAATATAATATTATATATTTCTAATGAGTAGTTATTGTTTTGTCAATGTCTTCGAAAAATAGGTAAATAAGTAAAATAATATTTGATGATATTATTTATTAACTTTATCGGACTAAATGTATGCCTATATCTTTCTCAGTGATGTCCTCTTTGCAAACAAACGCTATCATTCTATATATTAGTATAGATATACCAACGAACAGAATTTGATTCATACATATATTATATACACCTTAATTTTTTAACTTATAAGAGATGTATGATAATAAAAAATAAAAAACTATTAACGTTTAACAATTATAATAATAATACACGTGCATTTTACACATTACAAAGGATATAAAAAAATATTTATTTACATAATATTATACCTAACTGATTTCACATACTAATAATCAAACAGATCCAAATTCTGGTTCGGAAGACATCCGTTGTGCATCGCATACCTAAAGCAATCGGCGCGGCCACCGACCAGAGCCGCAGTACAAGTCCTCACGTCCCACGGGCAGTTGTTCTCGCGCGCGTACACAAGGCACTGCAGTTGCCCGTGTCCCGCAGCGTTACAGCACGTGTCCGCGTCCCACGGGCATCCGTTTTCCCGGGCGTACCGGAGACAGTCGAGATGGCCGTGTCCCGCGGCCAGGGCACACGTGTCGGCGGCCCACTCACAGCCGTGTTCGTGGAGAAACCGTAAGGTACGCAATTGGCCGTCGGCCGCGGCTCCCGCGCACGTCCTCTTGTCCCGCCGACTTCCGTTCTGGAACGCGTACTCGAGACACGACAGGTGGCCGTTGATCGCGGCCCAGTCGCACGCCGACTTAGACGTGCCGGACGGACGGCGCCACGGCACGCCGATCGAACGGGCCAACTCCATACAGTCCGTATGGCCGTGACACGCGGCCACCTCGCATATATGGGCGGTCAGTCGTCGTCGTCGTCGTCGTCGTCGTCGTCTGCGGCGGTTAGACGCATTCGCCACGACGTGCCGCACCTTGGCGAACATCGACCGTCTCTGGCCAAGCGGGTCGAAGCCGACGACCTTGTTCAACCTTATCACTTCTAAAATCGTTCGACAGCACTTCCGCGGGTCGACGTTCGGCGTTCCCAACTCGTCGAAGTATTTCCGCTGATCTCTGTTGCACGCAATGTAGGCCGATGTCAACAGGCTGGGCACGAGGTATTGTCTGACTACGTCGTTCGCCATCGTGGATAAATGCGCGGAGAAAAGAGGTGTTGTCCGCTAGCGCTTACTGTAAACATAAAATATTAAAACGTTAATAAAAATCGACGTAAAACTGATGATGAGATAGGCCTATATCCATATAATACATTATGTGTACTCCGTGCCGAAAAGTCGATAAGATAGGTTGTGAACCCAAACCGTCGACGCATACGAAAAAAAAAGAGAGAGTAATAATAAGAGTACGCGTGTACACGACTAATTTAAACAGCATAATTTAAATAGCAAATTTAGATCGACGAAGGAGATGAGCTGAGACAACAAAATGTACTTAGTGCGATAGTAGGTATACATTTAAACATGAAGATTTTAAACTTTTTGTATTTTTTATTCCGTATCAGTTGCGTGCGTTACAATAGTTGTGTCTATTTCGTTTTGAGTGTGTGTGTGTGTGTGTGTTTATGTGCCGATACATTAATTGTCCACAACAGTTTATGGTTAATATATTATCTTTTGAGTTAGGTATATTCTTACGTTATGTTTAGTTCAATATTTTATTATTATGTTATCACTTTTACAATTTTTCTCGTCTTCTATTATGATACTTTATTATATTGTTATTTTAGTATGTGTATGTACCTATTATCATTTTATTAGGTAATCTCTCATAAGAAAAACCTCATTATTAATATTATTCTTATTCCAGATTCTTACACCATAATTAAAAACATTATCCATGAAAATATATAATGTAAATCATAAATACGATATATATTCATTACTGGACTATGGTTATAAAAAACAAACTTTATGAAACGTATTGGATCACAAGAACGAAAACAGTTAATATGTTAATATGATTACTAAATACAAACATATACAAATTTGAAAAACGTATCTAAATACATTATTTTTTTATTAAAAAAAAAAAATTATCAGAATATAAATAAAATATGAGTGCATATTTTAAAATAAGGTAATGGAGTGCTGTGTGCGCCAGTGGCAAAATGTTATAGGAGACTATGAGACAACGTTTACTCACTAAGAAATTAGAACACAGGACAAATAATTTTGTTTTATAAAATATTTACAAATTTTACCGTCATTTATATAAGATATAAAAATCATATATGTTTTCATATTTATTAAAATTGATTTTTCGTTGTATAGTTATAGTCTATAAAACCGTGCGCGTCTTCCAAATATTATATTATATCAAAGAGACGTTGCAATGCAACGTCTCCCAATTATGAGCGGGCGGGTACAGGGGGAATTTTAATGTAAGTGGGGTTTACTATCTTCGCTATAAGACACGTCTCGCTATTCGAAGTTCTTCAATTATCGACATCGTTTCGTGTAATCGTCCCCTGTAAATCGCTATCACTGATGGCTGATGATTTAATTTATGTCAATTTATGGAATTATTAATTACTCATACGAAAAAAAATGTATTATCAAATAGGTAAAATAAAAAGGGAGGAATCCAAGCGTATTAGTGTCATTTTATTAATTGTCTCCCTAACTAAAAACTTAAGCTTCGCCACAGGTGTGTGCTAATAAAGCATTATATTAAAATTAAAAATCTAAGTCATATAGTCTGTAGTTATAAAAAATGTAGATCAATAAAGCAAATGAATTGAGAAAATAAAACGTTTAATACATTTAATAAAAATAAAAGAACAAAATTGTGATACTGTCATCTTAGTGACATTAATCTGTGTTTTAACAAATAAACGTGTCATGAATGTTTTTGATTTCTAAGCATCTGTAACAACTTAGTATTTCGTATACGACAAAACTTACACTCAACCAAATTGTTAAACTTTTTATTTCTTTTTATGTACAACTTATCTTAACATAAATATTGTAATTTGTAATTAAATTAGTAATTGGTAATGGAATCGTAATTATACTTGTGACTTGCGAGTATAGGTTGATAATGTTGTATAATATCGATTTGGTAGATAGGTATATTTAATGTGCAATTTTTAGTACTTGCATGTAAGATGTAACAACCAATTGACAGAAAAATTTGCAACCAAAAAACTAAGTGTTTGGAATTATCTAATTTATTATCTTTATCGTATCTAGATAATAATTATGTTATAATTTATCTAATGTTTAGCTTAGATAAGAAATGGGTAAATTTTGGCAAAGCATTTCGTACTTTTCAAATCAACAACACGTTTCTAACGATATTTATATTTCTGATTCAAACTATTTAGGCATAGTAAATTGTAATAATTCTGATATTAAATTAAATATAATTGTATAATTGACAGTGATGATAATGTTAATCAATCGAATTTTGAACTTTAAGTTGTAGATTTTTCTTCATTAATGCTAAATTGAAATAGAACTAATACTAATAATATTTCTTTAACAAATCATTTAATATATTCTGCATACACATTATAAATCTAATAGCTACAGCTGATACTGCTAAAGTAAACATCGTTTGATCAAGCTTATAATACAATTTAAAAACTTATTTTCACTTTGGAATTTTCTCAGTTGGAGCACTATAATTTCCAATACATTTTATTAATTGTGCAAATGTAAATTACCAGTATTTAATTTAATACGATGGAATCTTATGATGTATAAATGTATAAAACCGTTAATAAAGTAGTCATAAATAAACAAAATTTACTTTTGGTTTTTAATGATTTAAAAATGAAAAAAAAAGAATAGAGTGTCTTAGAATAATATTATAATGGATCCAAATGCAATTTCATTGAATAAATTGTAAAGTAAAATGTCTTTTTATTTAGGTTTTGTTGCACTCAGTATTTATACTATAGCATTAAGACTTTTGTTAATATAAATACAGTGAAAACTCACTATAACGAATTTGATGGGACCAAGAAATTTCTTTTGTTATAGATAGTTTTCGTAATATAAAAAGGGTATAGGCTTTAAATCAAACCAACCATTTTTATGTAATATTTTCGTTATATAGAGTTTTTGTTGTAACGAGTTTCGTTATAAATAGTTTTCACTGTGCAAATAAATGTATGTTTTAATATTATTAGTGGTTCGGAAAAATATATGATTATTTGTCTGCGGTACCTGATCGATATAAATCCCACCATTCTTAAAAAAAAATTTTTATGAGTAGACGAGGAGTGTACTTAAGTTAATACCGAAAGAGATACTACTTTCAATACAAATAAAAATTTAGATAGTAATAGCAGTGACTAAGAATTTATTTAAATCTTAACAGATAACAGACATTTTTTAGATTTGGAATCAGATAATCAAAACAATTGTGTTAATGTTCAAGCTTTAGTATATTTAAATTAAAAAAATAAAGATTTCTCTGTTCTTAATTAATTTCCAACCAAGAAATTTGTTTAAGTATAATTCAACACTTCCCTCTTTTGTGCCAGATAGCGTTTATTTATATATTAGCAAATCACAAATCATGACACCGAGAAAAAATCATTTGAATGATAAAACATATTTTGAGATGCTCTTATGTTGTAGATGTCAAAAATCTTAATTTAAATAAATTCTAATATAATTAAAATTGTGATTGTTAAGATTTATTTTATAAAAAAAGGATTATATAAACATTGTTATTTATTTTTATTATTAAATAGTTTTTTTGGTTTGATATAATATAATAGTAATTTTATAGTTATACTATTTGTTTTATGAATTATATTACTATAAAAAAATAGTATATTCTAAAGTACCAACATAGGCGAGTCCACTGGGGGGGGGGGGGGGTACAGGGTATGCACCTGCACCCACCACGATTTTAGGTGGAACCATGAATTAAGAAAAGTGGTTCAAAAAAGAGGGTTAAAGCCCCTTAGTCCTCTAAGTATGCACCAGGTTACACCCTCTGCTTCAAAGGTCTGGACACACCTATGAGTACCAAACATTGATAAATTATTCATAACTGTTAATTGTTAATTTATGTTTTTTAGATATAATTAAATATAATTAAAGTTAATTTTATAGCACATAATCAATAAATAGTTTATAAGAAGTGGTTATAAGTACATACATGTCTTTGGCGAGATTTATTCAGATACAATTTTTCATTTTATGAGATAATATAAAATAACAACTTTTTTACTTAGTTCATTTTTATATCATACATTTTTTATGAATTATTGTATGCATAGTTGTGTAAAATCGAGCAGGAAAATAGCGAATTAACATTTAACTTGATAATTTTGAATAGTACTGGTATAAATGTTAAAATGTGTTCTGACATTTTATTTTTTTTAATATATTTAAAAAATAGATACCTATTTAAAGTAACATTAAAGGAAACGCAGTAAATAAGTTGATTCCCAAGACATACTTTACTTAACATTCTATTGAGAAACTTGTCAGCCAGCTTTCTCGTGTTGTTTTTTGGATTACGCTAATAGGCTGAATATTTGACTAAGTACTGAAAAAAATATATAAGTACCCAGGAATCAACTTGTACATACCTCTTAATAACCCAGGAATCAACTCTTACATATCTATTAATGAGCCGGGAACCAACTCAACGGTATCGTTGTAGGTAAACAAGACAAACAGGTACCCAAGAATCAATTTGTACGCAGCCAAAGTAAAAGACAATCAAAGCAATGTGTTTGTTAATATTAAGTATTATGCAGTTGTCCGTCATGCAGTTAAAAACCAATGATAAAAAATAAAAATACGGACAAAAGTAAAAATATAGTCATTACTAATTACCTATATTTTTATTTAAATAAATTCCATTCATGTACTTTTATAACAATTAACTTAGGTATTTTATCTAAATAATTTTTAAGTTATTTATTCTCAACATTGATTGAATTCTTTAATTCAAAATTCAGATCATAATAATAGTAAATCTACTATTTATTATTCATCGAACTTATATTATTATTTAAAATTAAAATCAATAATTTTTTTAATTATATTGAATATTAATTTCACGAAGGCACTGGGATATACTAGGTATTATATTAAACATTGTATTAATAATTTTTTTAATTTGTTGTATTAAATGAAATCTAATATACTATCATAATTTTTTTCTTGGTGGTTTTAACAGTCAAATATTCAACCATAAATATCCTCTATTGAACAATAAAGTTAAAAGTAATTTAATTTTAATTTTATAAATACGTTTGATTTGTAACGCGTGATCAATATGCCGAGTAATACGATATAAAATATAAAAATCGTGGATTTATCAAACAAAATAAATATGAGCAAGAGTAAAATATTTTAGTTTGATAATTTCCACATTTATTTCAACGAAATAAAAACTTAAACGAAAATCCGAAATGTACGATAAAATGATTGTTTAATAATTTATTTTTTATTTTTAATATTCACAAAAATAGTATAAATAAAGACGTGTATATCACACTTGTGTATAACCATTAATCATAAATATAAAAGTAATAATATACTCATTATTTTAATATACCTATATGAAAAAAAAATATACAGTATTGAGCATATCACCCTGCACTGTGCACAGAGTATATTATTACTTAATATTATACACAATAATAATATCACATGGATATTATAAGAACATTAATACTAATAATTAAATTTAACATAACTTAATATAAAACTAATTTTGTTGTACTTACGGAATGCTTATTGTAGACTCTTTGATTGTTATAATCCGGTGGGGTCTTGAGCTCGTAAAAAGACAGACAGCTACGATCAAGTGTCTACAATGTAATGAGTAGTGCACCGAACCTGTAAAAACGGCTATTACATTTTTTGTCACCCCACCCAATGTTTACCCAAATCATATTGGACATCAGGTACCTGGTATTATATATATATATTTTTATTGCGTCAAACAATAGTCCACATTTTTTTTTTTGATAAGTATAATAAATGTAACACATATGTTGTGAAAGTATTTTTAACGGCTTGGACTTAATGTTCAAGAAACGTCCACCTATAGAGACGTATACGTATATGTATATATACATATATATAGGGTGTTTCAAAAATCGGTACGAACTTAAAATTGTAATGACTGCATAAATCAATGCCACAGCTCCATGGGTATACATGCGTTATTCTTCATACATAAATGATAAATGTTTTCAAAACTTTATGTGAAAAAATTATACATTTTTAATAAAATTAGTAATTTTTATGGCGGTTTATGGAGCATAAATGTAGAACATATATGTATCCTCTACTTTATAATAGAATCCGATCCGACCTTAAAATGTTCATTTTTATTTCATTATACATATTTTACAATCTTCGTAAAAAATAAAATTACAATACAATATTTAAAATACAACAAAAATTATATAATAAATATTATTCAAATTGAAATTAAATTTATACGGTTCAATTATTAGCGCATGTAATTAACAAGAGAGTATAACAATCAAACCTGAAATTTGCCCGTTGCCAAAGTGAGATAAAGCGATCTTGTAATTTTTTTCTGTACTAAAATTTACCTTATTATTAGCACGAATTAGCACGTGTGTGAAGTTGGACATTTACTACGACCAATTTATTTGAAAATTATGTATTTATTTTGAAATTAATTTGAAAATATAATTTCAACAAAATAAGATAATACAGTCACATTATAGTGCAAAACTTATGAATATTTGACTAACAATAAAACGTTTCTCAAAAAATTTATTTTTCAATTCCGAAAAGTTATTTGTTAAAATGTTTATACAGTTATTTTTTTTTATAAATATCTGAGAGAAAAATGTATATAATATATTATTCAGTTGTGACGGTAATTTTTATCCGTTCTAATTACATGATAAATTTTACAGTAGAAATCCGAAATAAATAATTGTAATAAGTTACAAGATGGTCGAGATGTTTAGGGCTGAAAACCAGCTAGAGGAGTAACGTCATTATTGTTATGGCTGTGCTCACGGCCGCCGCTCATGATTTACATACCGGTGTTACTACTACCACTACATTCCAAGCCATAAAATAGTTTTTAAATATCTTAAACCTTACTAGTCGAACATGACATAGATCCGGCAAACAGACACAGAGTTATTGTTATCTGTGTCCTCCTCAACACCTTCGACCTGCACACACTGCGATACGTGTAACGCTGAGACACCATCGAGCCCGTGTTAAACAAACGGAATGCGATATAATAAAATTTATTATTTATTCAAGAATTATATTCATACGCAATATATATATATATTAATTGTTCATCATTCAATGAATTATATAAAACCTTTTGTTAAACTTTTTTTATAAGAACGTCTTCTGATTGGGTGGTGGGGGGGGGGGGTTATAAAGGAAAAATCGCTTATCCACTCGTACTTTGTATCTTTTTTAAATATTGTGATTGATGTAAATAATAATTTTTATTGGTACATCGATGACCTTAATAGTTAAAACCCTAAAACATTGAGTCTTGTGTCTACAAGTAAATTTATAATGTTAATCTAATAAATATAATTATAGGTATCAATCTTTTCAGAGACGTATTTAAGAATATTGCGTCCCAGGTAAAAAATAAAATTTAAATTTCTCTAACAAAAGTGTATTTACCGCCCTTGGCCCAAGTCCCCCCTCCCTGATTCTCTCATAAATACGTCTCTGGATCTTTTGCTATACAATTACATTCAAGATAGGTATGTATTAAATAATATTAATAGTATTAATATTAACATAGGAAGTGCCAATAAAATATTATGTACCTAATTCACAGTCTTGGCGCATTTCAGTCAGATGGTAGTGAGGGTTGCTAGGCGGTAGTAGTGTCGACCAGAATTGCATAGTGGCGATAACGCGCGGTAACCAAGGCCACATCGTCACCAAGCGTAATTGTTCCCAACAAGTAAGAAAAAACGTATTCGCACTCACGAATAAGTGTTTAAAGTTTAAATTTTGACAAAATTTTACGAATCACAAAAATGTGCAAATTGTTTTTTAATTAATATTTCTATCAGTTATTAATGGTTATATTTTATAATTCACGCTTGAAATTTAATACAAAAGCTCCCATAAGTTTTCTATCAAAAACCTATCTTATTTACCTATCTCAAAAATAAAAATGTATTATCAGTTGGTAAAATACCTTAATATTTATTTTTATTTAAATGTTACTTCATTACAATTTTAGATTATTTATTTATTTGATGCAATAACAATTGTTTTAAAATATTTATATTAATTTTTAGATATTTAAACCACGAAATAATTCATATCAGTCAATAATACGATGGCTCGTTGGTATTGACTTAAACATTTTTTTAAGTTTATAACAGCTTTAAGCTTATAGTTATTCTACGAAATAATATTGAGTGTTGACTTTAATATATGTAATTTATTATTATTTTATTATATTTATTATACGAGTATTACATATATACATTACTATTTTATGTGTCAGGAAAATTGTGAATTAATTATTTATTTTTAATTTAATTTATTAATTATTTTATGGTGTACATAAATTATTATACATATCATTTTTTGAACATTTTAAAATTGTAATATTTTAAATATTCAGTTATAATTCACATTAAAATGATTGTGCGATGTGCATGCGTAGAAAAGCCTATGTACTTACCTACTTAGGTAAGCGGTCACTTTGTACAGTCAGGTAAAATTTTAGATTTAGGACACTTTGTACTGTTGTCTGTTATATACATAAAGTATATATTGATGTTTATAGTTCAATACCTAAGTGTTAAGTGTATATGAAATGAAAATTATTAAAATTTAATTATTTCTATGTTTTGGTTACATAAAGTTATTAGCTTATCGTTTTCACCAGAATTAGATTTTTGCTTCTTATGTAGCCTATACAACGTAGTCCAAGTAACTGTACAAAAACTCGGAGAATGTATAAAATACTTAGATTTACCAAATAATATTTAAACTTAATATCATTTTTATTGTATAACAGTACAAAGGGACCGCTTTCTGCAATGTAGGTACCTTTTTATTCGACCGTACAAAGTGTTCGGGTTCCTCACTATTAATATTCGACCGTACAAAGTGACCTAGAACCATAGCGGGGTAACTTCTGAATAACTGATGTGGACAGGTTTAGGTAATCCGAAGAGTTTAAATATATCTAAATAACAGACAGCTATCTAAGAAATACGAACTTATTTTAAGTTTATTGTCATCAGTTACTCAACTTCAGTCTAATTTTGAGGAAATTACAATAATAAAAAAAAACAAAACACAAACCAAAGTTTCAAATTTTGTTTTCAATATCTAATTTTATGCAATAGTTAGTTTTGATAATTTGGTACGTCTAAATCGCTAAACAATAGTAATAAATTAATAATAAACATAAAGTAAAATATTTTTTAAAGTCAATAAAATTTAAATTTTTAAAGACTTAAATACATCATATTATTTTATTAATTTTTCCCAATAAGCGGACACCTTTCAGTACCGGAGAATTTTATCGGTCCTGTGAGTATCCACTATTTAGAGGTTTTACTGTACTTGTTTATAGTAATAAGTAGTATATGGACCACGGGTATCAACCATAGTTCCAAATGCTTAGTATATCAATATTCAATATTTATAATAATTCATTAATTTTATTCTGTATTTCTGTACATAGATACGATATTATTATACCGATCAGTAAAAAAAGGCCCTTTCCCTTAAATACGTCACTGGTCCCTGGCACATTTGCTTGAGGTTTCCCCCTCCCTACTTTAACCCAGAAACTTCAAACCTTTTTAGAAAAATTGCTACTTATTTGCTAAAACTTGCTATGGAGTTTTGATGCACCATTTTGGGAACACGATTGCGTACGTTAACACGAATACACAATTACGTACGTTGAACAATTTTTTTTACCCCATAAGTCAAATGATTACGTATGATTTGCTACGCAACGTTTCCACAGTTAAGTTTTTATTTGTTATAGTAAAAATTAAATCTTGAAAAGATGACAAGTCAAAAACATGAATCAAAATATTTAAAAATAATAAAAGGTTAAAATAAATAATGAAAAGTAAAAGTATATTCAATTTACAATTGTACATTATATATACCTTAATATAACTTAAATAACTAATTTTTGACAAATATTATAATATTTTTTTTATGAATTTTGTATTTATTATATTCTTTTATTGTTTCTTTTAAATCAATTAAATCAGCATTTTCCATTTTTTTAATTCGACATTTAAATATTGATTTCGTAGATGTTTCCAGAAGGATGGAAGCAATGAAAGTGAGCGTTAAACGTTCGATGAAAAATTTCGAATTAATTTTAAATTGTATGTTATACTAGTTCAAATCAAATGGCAGCAGTGCTTCAATGTTGCAGATAAAAATCGTACGCAATCGTGTTTAACCATAATGAGTAAATCCTCACGGGACAACATGTATATAATATATATATAAATATAATTTACCACACACGTCCGCGGTTAAGAACTATTGATGGTATATAATGACATGATGTTTCGCTTATACTAAAAGTGAAACCTAACTAAACGGACACCTGTATATTATATTAAATCTTTTAAGTTACGTTACGATTATTATTTAAGGGACGACAATTATGCAATTCATAATTTCGTTTTAGCCGCCCGAGATCTATGTGTTAGTTGTAAATGATTATTAGTGAAAGTAAAATTCAATTTCAATGCACATGTCAATAACTCGATAACATAAACATTCACTATACAAATTTTACGACGACTTACTTATTGATTTGACAAAATTAAAGTCAGTTTAAGTTGTCTGATCTTAATTTAGAAAAACTATTTAAATTCAGCAGAAAAATATCTGTAGATCGTACGTAACTTTCCGATTTTAATTTTAATATTATGATTTGAAAAATTCATATTTTCAAGTTTTTAATGTTTTTATTACCACTTCACTAGAATATTTAAGATTTAATTTTTACAAAATATTCCGTACGATTTATAGACAATTTTCTGTCGAGTACAGATTTATTTTAGAATCAAAATCGGACATCTTGAACTAACTTTAATTTTGTCCAAACTTAACGTCTTTGTTGGCAGTAGCGAGACCCCTTAAAACAAAAGGTGAACATTATTCGTTGTAAAGAGTCTCGCGGTTTGTCTATCCGTAAACATATTAATAAATATTTAAATTAAATGTATAACATATATGTAAAATATAATAATATAATAGATAAAAATTATAATAGTATAATTAATATACATAATATTAGTATAATATACGTACAAAATGTTCATTTTTCTTTAAACAGATAAGTTTCTAATTTTAATTATAAAACACTGAAACCTGTCCAAGACGGACAATTATTTTGATCCCTTGACTGTCCGTTAATTACAGGTTTCACTGTATATTACTCTGGAAAAATTGTCCGAAAAATTGAGTAAGTGTTTTTTTTTGGTTAAGTAACGTTTGCCTGGTCAGCTAGTATTATATAATAACGGATGTGAGTTCAAGATACATAGAGATTTAAATACACAATAAAAATTATATTAAATATCTTATTATCATGACTTAGGGCTAGAAAAGGACTGGGGAGTTTTCATTTGAGTCATAATTCGTCAAAATCTCAGACAATTGTAACCTATTTTGTAGTTAAAAATGTATTAAAACTTTTTAATGTATAAGTGTATAGCTAAAGAATTTAAGTAAGGAATTTTATAATATTAAATTCTTCATATGTAACTTTTACTAAAACTATAAAATCAAAAAATGGATAAAGACAATTAATCTTTATAGACATTTTAAGTTTCATTTGTACGAAATTACTTATTTAAATGATAATTAGTTTGTTATAATTTTAAGACTATTCGTGGGGAATTAATATATTTAAGTATACTTTATTATAATGTATTTTAGTATACGCAATAATATTTTTTTTATTTATTTATTTTAAAATATTAACTATTTGTCTTAATATATAGGTACTATACTACTATGAATCTGTTTTTACTGTATTATAGTACTTATAGAATTACGTTATTCAATTTTAAGTTATGCAAGTTGATATAATATGGTAATGTAATATTAATATAATTATTAAATACTAATATATACTAATTTTTAGTGGCGTAACTCGTAACTGGAGGGTGAACTGCCACGGGACTCTCACGCATGGGGGCTTCCAAAAGGGTCATGAATTATTGTTTTGAGGCCTCTATGAACGATATAAAAATATAAAAATAATGCTGGTACTACATATTATAAAAAATAGAAAAGTAAAATTTCGACATGAAATGTCAAGCTCTAACAATAAATATTATATAATACAGCCTATTGACTTATTGTGTTGAACGCATTAGTGTCTTGCTGATCATTATTATATATTTTTTTAAATTATACAAATAAAACATAAAGGCAATATAAGTCTATAGCAGAGTTGGGAAAAATATTATCAATAATTATTCGAATGTTTTTTTTTAAGTATTCGAATAAAAATATACGTGAATAATTTTCAAACATGCTAATACAAAATTCAGATATATTCGAATTCTTTACTTTTTAATTTCTTCTTTAGTATAGTTTTATACAAAACTCTGTGGCACTACATATGTATATATCTCGGAAAAAAAACCTCTATTGTGTAATAAATATGAAAGATAGATATTTTGTAGACATGTAGTAGTGGCGCTGGCGTGCGGTGATATTTTAAATAATAAATAAATAATAAGTATTATATTTTGGAAAACAACAATGTGATTGAGATACATTACTTATATAAAATACTTAATTAAATTAATTGCAGCACCCCCTAAGCAATATATTGGGTAAGTATATTTATATTGGGCAAGCGCTTAAAATAAACCTCTGTAATATAATAAAAGTTTTTTGATTACGAAAAAATCATAGATGATGGATTGTTATAAATAAAAGCGACTATTCTGAAATAACCAAGCAAATTTGAATGGTTTAAAACATGACAAATATCACAATTTGTCCACGATGTTACCATAAACAATTAACTGTGTGACGGCGGCGTGCGTTCGTAGTATTCGTACGACGTATATTATACCAAATGTACAACAAATAAAAATAAACAGTAATTTCCGAGTTACATTATTTTAGAATGTAAAATTATGTTTTAGGAATTGTGGGTTATACCTATCTATTATCTATATTTATGTAGTACTGTAATTAGGTACAGTATGAAGCGGACACGTTCATAATCGTGCGCATAGGAAGGGGGGGGGGCAAGTGGGCCGTGGCCCAGCCTTCGAGCTGTACCGAAATTTTTATACATAGTAATACATGATCTAAACATCACGATTTTTGATTTTTTAAATCATAAAACATTAAATAGGTAGCCTAGGTAGGTGAAAAATATCATTGATACTCAATAATAATAAATAATAAAAAATTAAATGTCTTTAAAAATAAAATTGATGACATATTACCATTACAGATTGAGAAATTGTATTTATTTAAAATTTAAAACTGCAGTGTTGGCAATTAAAATATTTCTCATTTAATTTTTGAGAAATAGGTATCTGTTTATTCAGTTTTTTTTTATCTTATGAATGATTTATGCCTCAAAGCTTAAACAGTGGGTGAGTATACTCATAATAAATTAAAGAATGTAACATTTTAATTGTTTCTTCTATCAGAGTTCAGGTTTTTTAATCTTTATTGACTTAGCCCACCCTCTCACAAATGTCTGCGCACGCCTAAGGACACATTGTTTCTATAAATAATCGTTATACCTAATCAGGGCCCTCACAAGAAAGGGGAGGGGAGCTGATGGACCTTGAATACAGGAGCTCGGCTATTTTAAGGGCCCGTGGGCCAGTTGTCCGTTGAAATTTATTTGTAATTTTTATAAACTTTTATAAACGGCCCGGACAAACATTTAGTACAGGTGCCCGATATTGCTTGGGGGGCCCTGTACTTAATAATCCAAAAATATATAGTTAATAGTTATGTCATGTATGTAAACTAAAATGATGTGATACAATTTGTAAATATTCTAAGTCTTGTTTTACTCGATTAGTGTACCTATTTATAGCATCCTGTAACACTGTCATTTTTTTTTTTTTTGATTTGCGGAGTTTACATATACCCATTTCGGGTAAGAAAAAAAACTGACGGAGTTTACAATCGCTCTTTCTATAAATATAAAAGTAAAATACACGATTTTAATAACTAATCAGATAAACACATCATTTGGTGATGATGTACCGTCAATTGCGTGCGGTAATTTCAACGAACGAATTTAATCGCTTACGACAACTTGGCGCGCGTCAAATAAGCGAATACGACATTTTAGCGTGCGAAAATTCGGCATAACAAAATAATATAATTTCAATGTGGGTACCGGCTGGAGTCAATAAGTCAATATGTCACATATTATGCACATGTCAATAACTCGATAACAATAAAAATTCACTAAACGAATTTTACGACAACTTACTTAATGATTTGACAAAATTAAAGTTAGTTAAAGTTGTCTGATCTTAATTCTGAAAAAAATATTTAAATTCAGCAGAAAAATGTCTGTAGATCATACAAAATTTTCTGGTTTTAATTTAAATTTTTAAATTTAATATAATGATTTGAAAAAATTCATCTTTTCAGATTTTTATTACCACTTCATTAGAATATAAGATTCAATTTTTACAAAGTATTCCGTACGATTTATAGACAATTTCCTGTCTAGTTCAGATTTTTCTTCAGAATCAAAATCAGACATCTTAAACTAACTTTTTTATTAATTATTAGTTACTACAATACGATATTTGGGAACGAACTTTAAATAAATTATTAATTAATGTATTATATAGAAAAAATACGAGCGATGTAGAGGTACAATATAACTGTATCTATCTAAATTTTTTGTACTAATTTATCATTAAATTAATATTATTTTCAATTAAATAATTCATGTCCTAATTTGGAAAATACTGACTTAAAGGCAATACTAGGTTCAACCGTTCAACGTATTCAGGTTCTATAGATAGTACCGAAAATACAGGTATATGATACATATATATATATATATATATATATATATATATATATATATATATATAAATAATATTATAATGTATAGGTAGTAATTGTGTGATGCAGCGATCGAAAATAACCATAATAATATTTATAAAATAATTGAAAATATTATTTATCTACCTAGATAGTAGAAATTTAACAGACAATCACCTAGCTAAATTAAAAACAATTTTATAAAATTGTGTATAATATTTTTGTAAGTAGTATGTAAAATATACAGTATCATTATTTTTAATACTAAGTAATAATAAATAACCAATGACAGTATGTACACTATGTTAAATACATTTACATTTATACATTTTATGATATATAAATAATTTATTTTATACATTTTACATACATTTATATATTAATTATCGATGATGCGTCGTTGACAACTTCAAACTATTTTAGTTCGCTTAACCAGTAACCACACAATATTATACTATTCTTTTTAACATAAACAGTTGTTTAAATTGACTATATTACTAACTATTAAGTACTAAGTAACTATAAATTATCTTTTGTAGTTAGATTAGTCAAAAGGTATAGTTAATAGTTAGTAAATAGCAGGTACATTGTTTCAAAGTTGTCATGAAATTAATTAAATATTTATTTCTAAAACTTTATAAATAGTTAACCCAACTATATTTTTGAATTAGTATAGATAACTGGTATGTATTTGATAATTTGACTTCCTTTATAGTTGTAGAAACCAAAAATTATAGTTGACTTATTTATTAAAAATAATTACTAATACTTTATTTTAAATAGTTAACAAAATAATACATAATTTAAATTAACATGTACTCAGATGAAATTACTGTAGATTCTTGTTTATATCAAATCTTAAAGAAAACAAGAAAAAGTTTGAGATATAGTCTTAAAAAATTGGTAAATAATTTGAATGCATAGTTTGAATACTTTAAGTACTAATACTACATGATAATATGATATATATCAATAAACTACAATAATGAATAAATTAACTTTTTTTTAAAAAAAAAATGTTATTACAGTTTGTTTAATATTGGATTGTTTAGTTTTTGTAAGAATGTAAAAATTAATTTATCTAAGGACACTTAATTTATGCTTATTCTTCATTTCATTATATTATAAAATTATGTATTCAAATGACAACAATTATTTACTACCAACGCGTGAAATCACAATCACTATACTGATTGACATACTACTTAATTATTTGTGTATCTATTCGAGGAAACAAATAACGATTAATTTTAGTTTAATTTATCAAGAGCAAAAAGCTATTAGATGTAATAGTATTTTCAAGCGAATTTTAGTGCAGTTTGAGATAGCGACGTACGACATAATAATAAGAATTTGCTGTATTTAAATTATACATTTTGTTTTTAATTTATTTGTATACATTAAAAAAAAAATGAATTAAACACTATCCAGACTGGATAAGAATACAAGATAAACACTGTTAAGATAAACATTTTATAAACATTTATAGTTCTATAAAAATAATGACATAAATAATGAATAAATATCATCATAAAAAAAATCTTAATTATAACATTACAATGATAATAATAATTGAAAAAAAAAAATGTCAGGGTCATAATGCATATAATTTTTATAATTTCAATGTAATAAATATTAAACCATTAGATATATGATTATGATGAGTTGGATTCATATTTTCTAAATTGCTTAGTGGCTAGTGCAATACATACAAGATTTGATGTTACGAATACATTAAATACTAGGTAATGTTTGTAAAAATACAATGTCTTATATTGTTTACATACAAAATATGGTACATATGAATCTGTTATAAAGATAGATTTTATTAAGCCGAAACATCATAACACACATAATAATTATTTTCTTTGCACAAATTCAATACAACAGTCATATTATTCTTACAACTATAGGTACTTAATACTTTTTCACTTATTCATGAAACAAAAACAATATCATTCGTTGAATGGAATAAGTATTTCATGCATAATATTCTAATATATCTAGTGGTATTTTTACATTGGGTCCTATCTTTGTTTTTATTATATATATATAATTTGTCGGGTATTATTGTATTAAAAGTCTATAAGCAAATTGTAGTCGCTATTTAAGTGCTATTATTAATGTAATATTTTTTCTAGATGTAATAGAATGTGCTCGTTTTGAACTTGAATTAATATTGGCCTACTTAATTGCTTATAATTAAAGAATTCAATGATATTATTTAATGTATCCTAAAAAATATATTTAAAATTATAAATCATTTCTTTGAGTTTAAGAGCTACGTCATATTTGCACACCTCTTCCATCATATCATGCATTATTTTTCATTGAAGTTAATAGTAACATCAAAAATTCTACATCATTCCATATACATAATTTTTCATTAACAGTAAGAGATACATCATTACATAAAATATCAGCTATATAGGTAATTAACAGATCTCTTAAGTTGCTATCATTTTGTATAGATTGTTGATAACATTATTTTTTATGAGTTAAAATCAACAATGATAATTTGCAAAAAAAACTCTTTAATCCTAGAATAGAGAGTACTCCTACGTTATTATCAAGAATTCAAGAATTAATCCTAATTTAAAGAAAATATTATGGATTTTATTGTCGACAGACACTTCAATTCCAGTTGACTTTCAACAATTTAGTTCTGTAATTAGCTCTTTAACTATAATTTGATTACCAAAAAAGTTTTTATCATAAGTTTTGAAAAGAGCAACTAGATAAATATGATTTAGTGAGTTAAATTATTTAATTTAGAAAGTTCAATACGAATTTTCTGTTTCATTGTAGAAAATATTGTCAATATTGTACATCATCAATTAAAGTTTGTACAATATTTCTTGAAATTGAAGTATTGCTATACTATTTATGTATCATTGGAAGATTTCAAATCTGGAATATTTAGTATAGTATCTGATGGAATAATGAGTTGATAAGTTCTTAAATAACCGTTATTAGTATTTTGACCAATAACATTGGAAATTGAAATATGAGAATTATGGATATTATCATGTTGAAAATTATGATTAGGAATTGAAATATGGTTTTTTAATGTTTTTTAAAAGAATATAGTGTACTAAGATTTCTAAGATAATTAGTAGTTTTAAAGATTAACTCCTATATTTTATTTAAATCATGATAAATACAAAGATGAATAATTAAATTGTTAGTACAATTAAACTTTGAACTGCAAAAATGAACAATTAAATATTTTGCGGACCTTTTTAAAATGCAATAAATCTAATGAATTTTAGATTTTGAGGATTGTAAATTCTTACAGAGATTTTGAACAGATAAAAACTTTTTAGTGTATAATATATATAAAAAAAAAAAATAATAATACTATTCAATAAAATACCACATTGTTCAGCTTTGAGGGGATAATCCAAGTTTAAAACATGATATAATTTAAAACAAACATTTACCACCTTGACGCTGTTTCTAACTGATATTAAGTGCTATTTACTACACTTTAATAGTTTGAAGGATCTTGATCATCGACATCTTGATAATGATAATGTTCTTAAGTAGTATTACCACTATATTCCATTGATTGAGTCTTCATCACAATCACCTAGTGGCTTAAGCTTGTTTTCTTTCAAATTAGATATTTTTTCAGGTGATTGTTTTTCTTCGTTCTGTAATAGAATAAAAAAAAAATAATTATAAAAATGTAATATAAATTAATTTTAACTACTAATAAATAATCATAGGTAATAGAGCACATCAATGTATATTTTTTATATAATTAAAAAACAGAAAAAAAAATGTAAATATTGCAAATACTTAAAGGCATTTAACCTACAGCATACATATAGATTTAATACTTTTAAATGGATTCTTTAGTGTATTATACCTTATATTATTAAATTTTGGCGACAACTAACTTAATATTTAAAAAAAATATTTTAATTTACTTACAAACACTTTATCATGTTGATTATTTGTATTGCTTATATTATTTCACTTTTAAATTTCGATACATTGGCAATTCTAATTTTTTTCCAAATACAACATCCATAATTGCTTGATAAATGTGCAAACGCTTAAAAAATGAAAAACAGTTTTTACTTCAAAAATTTATTTTTAATTAATTATTTAACTCATTTACTTTGGTGAGTTGGTTATAGGTTTAAATTGATTAAATTCTGCATGGAAATAGCCAATATCTCTTGAGTGAATACTGATTTTTCAACAAACCCAATGATGTACCTATCAAAATAGAATGGTAATATATATAAAGAAATATAATAATACATTTAATAAGTATAAATAGTCTTAAAATGTTATTTATTATAATTTTACTTTTAATAATTTACATGAGGTCATTAGGATCTGAATCCATTGTATGTAATGAAATTAAAAGATTAGTTGAACTAGCTGGAGGATTTGAGTTTGAATAGTAAATGCCCAAAATTCTGTTGAAAACCTTTAGTTAAAGAAACATAATTAATTGTATTAATCAATTTATGAACCATACCACTTTTACAACATTTGGATTTATTTTGTTAGTTGAGGCAAAGTATTCATTCAAAATATATTTCTTATCCAAACCAGATATTATTGGTACTAAGAAAAGCGTACTTCAACTAATTGATCTTCAAATAATTTTTGAATTCCTTATACTAACTCTGTTGATGAAATAAAAACACAAGTAGTTATTCAATATATATTTTAATTATCTTTAATATATCTAAAAGTTAAATTATTATTATTTAATATTAAATTAATCTTTTAGATTTATATACTTTTTTAGTATGAAGCAAACTCTATTTAAAAACAACGAGTATTTAAGTAATATGCAGATAATCAACATTATAAACAAAAATTAAAATATATTTTGTTTTATGCTAATGTACCAAATAAATAAAATAATAATTCCATCTTGAAATATGTGTATAAATAATTAAATTTGTTTGTTCATAATTATTAAAAATAAATAAACATTATATATAGCAAAAGAAAAGTTTGAATACAGCTTACCTTAAAATATTTAAGCAGCTTTGAAAAACTGATGAACCATGGTGCTCTACTAGTTAGTTATATATAATAATATACATACATATACATGTAATACTTTATTATCAGTGAACCGTAAAAACCGGGTGTGCAAAGTGTACACTGCACACGGGCCACAGGCCTTATACTATATTGTAGGGCCTCAAAAAAATGTATAATACGGACACATAGGGCTTCTAGATTTTGATTTGCATACAGGTTTCAAGTAGTCAAGTCACGGCACTATTTATTATAATATTATACACACGCTAGTATTATAGTAGTATTATCATACTATATATACTATATAGTTAACTACTTTGTTAATTATTCTTAACAATACCTATTGCTAAAATAAATGAAAATATTATACTTTTTATGTACAGTCAGTATACTTGTTAATTATTATAATAATTTGAAAGTTAGATTTATACACGAAACTGATATATCAATTTATTACATTTCTATACAGGAGACAACAGTGGTATAAACAATAATACTACACATTAATTTTTATTTATTTATTTATTTATTTCATTTCATTTCATATATATATGAATATTAAGCCAAACTAAGAAATTTACTAAATACATAAAAGTACTAAATATTGAAAATGGATTTTAAATTAGTTAATGTTTAATAAATTGTAGGATATATTGTTGTGGAAATGTATACAATCATAGTGTCGAATTACATTGGAAACCAAAAAACTTATACAACACTTAAAATAGTAACTTGAAGAGGTACCTTTAGTATTGTTAATATTAGTCATATAACATTTTATTCTATCTACTAAAATTAAAATTCTAATATTAATTAAAAATATTAAAAAAAAAAAATACATTTAAAAATGATAATTTTGTTTACGATATAGGTATAATGCATTATAAATAATTAGTAGTAATTTTATTCACTTGTTAGTTGTTAAGTAGCCGTGTGATTCTGCATTTGGGTCTTTTTTCTTTGTCTTCATCAGATTCTGACGAAGATTCTCCATATCTTTCAGAATGTGGTGCAATATATGTATCAACCAAGTAATCAGTACCAACATGTTGTCTATACTCAAACAAGTTTGGAATATTCATAACAAATGTTAAGCACTCCATAGGTACTAATCTCTTATCAACAGAAATATGTACAAATTCAGTAGGTTTAAAAGTGTCATGATGTACTTTTTTTGATTCATCTGTTACTCCAACGTTAGCTTTAGGTGCCAACCAGAAGATTATTGCTCGTTTTTCACATAAATCATTTTCATGTAGCTCAATAATTTGTGCATAATAGGTTTGAGATGATTCCTCCGATTTACTTATAGATGCAATATCACCTACAGTCCAAAGTTGATTATTATATTTAAAATGTCCAGTCTTGCGTAAAGTGTATGGACAGCGAAAATCATGCGATTTGGATGAAGAAGGTTTTTTTTTTGGTAACCAGCCTTTAGGTTTTTTTGATACTGATGATCCAGTTGGTTTTGAATGTAAATCTTCTTTTCTTGACGAACTCATAATATCAGTCACAGTGTCAATGTGTAATGTGTAATGTGTAATGTCACAATGTAGTTTGTATTAAAAATTATTTGAAATTAAAACAACAACTTTTAATGAATCTATTTAGAATTTGATAAATTTAATAAATAACTAAATATTATATTTAAATTAAATAAATTCGATAGTTATTTATTTATTTTACTTTGCATAACAATTTAAAACTAGTTAAACTTTTCAAAAATCAAAATGAATAGTAGTTTATTACTGATTATAGAATGAAAAAGTCTAAGATCGTATACCATAAACTACGGACGACATACTATGCTCAAACAAAGAGTTGGTGTCGATATTAGGCAATGGATCGCTGTATTAGATTTTCGATGTGCGCATGCGCAAAGTTACTCGTTACATATCTATCTTTTGGATTATCATTTATCAGTTAATTATTAATTTATTCTGTGAATAGTATATATTATACATTTTTATACAATGGTGAAAATGGAAAAGAATTGTATCTCAGAGGAAAGATTACTATTCTCATATTTATTATTAGAATTTTAAATTTATAAATTATAACATTATTTTAATGTTCAAACAGCTGATCTGCTGATCGATTTGTTTAATTTTGTCGGCGGCATGCGCACATCGAGCATCTAATAAAGAGACTTGTCGCTCATATTGGCAACAAAAAATACGACGTGGCTTCATCCATAGTACGTAAATTATTATGAACTAAGGAACAAGACGTAAAAATAAAAATTAAATAATATTAACAAATCAATTATTACATAACAGTTTTATAAGCTCTATCTTGTCTAAAATAACCACAATAATTTGATTGTTTTAAAAAGAGTACCCTATTAATTACTATTATGAGTATCATTTTAATAAAAAAATAGGATGTAATATTATACCAATCGGCATTTACCTATAATGGCTATACTATTATTGAAGATTGACATTGCATACTTGTAGCAATATTTTAATGTTCAGTGTTCACTAACTTCGAGACTAGGATTAAAGTCAAGTGACCTATATTACATCATTCCTTATTGTGATTCTTATATTTAGTACATATATTTTACCAACACCTTACAAGTTAAACTATATTCTACTCAACCCGACATGGCATGGATAGAAACGGGAAACTCAGCTTTAAACAAATAAAAAAATAAGTCCCCTCCCCAAAACTCAATTTTTTCCTGTGATCATACTAAGCAAACTCATTTTCCGTTGAAGCTAATAAAAACATTTTACTAAATTATAGTGAATGAAGCGTAATTATATAATATATTATATTATATTATGATATTTCATAATACAAACAATTTTAGTTGTTGACAAAAGTCAATAGATCAAATAATCCAGTACCTAATTTAATTCCTATGCATTACGCCGTTACAATATTAAAAACCAAAAACTGCAAAATCCCATACACGGAAATTGTATAACAGTAGTGAGTAGGCGGTACCTATCACCTATGAAAAATCAATAATCTGTGGATGCGAGAAATTGCGTCACGCATGCGCATATCGAACACCTAACTCGGCGACTCGTCGCTTGGCAACATTTTTTTTTTTTTTATATATTGATCAATACGCTGTGACGCTCGTGGCTGTGACCTATACTATTATAATATTAACCATCATGTTCTGGCCACGTCGCCACGGTATGGAAGATAATATTCTTCTATCTTCTATACCGTGTTCTGGCTGTGACTACCGAGAGATTACCACATGCGAACTGATAAAATAATAATCACAAATTTACTGATAAATCCGTATTGTTGATTACGAAATCCGCCGCTATAAGCCTATAACTATTCATTTATTCTTATTTATTTTAGTTTTAAAATATCATATTATTAATATTAGGCTTATAGAAATACATTATTTACCAACTAAATAATGTAAGCATTTTATAAAGTATATTGTAAATTAATATAATTAATAATCGACTAACATATCAAATAAATTATGCCTACTGTTTACTAAATTTCATACAAACATTAACAACTAATACACAAGGGTAAGACACAACTCACTATTTAGTATTGAACACTTATTGGTGATTATTTATCATGATAATCTGTTTGGTTGTTTCAAGAATTTGGTCAGAAATCATTTAGTGTTGATCGATATCATATTACTTTGATCTTTTTTTTCATATTCAAATTGTTTATGAGCAGATTTCTATTGTTTAAAGTTTGATGAAGATTCACTCAAAATAATATTTATTGTTTTTGCTTGTTGTTGATCTAAAATAGTAAAATGCCACACATCAGTTACCAAGAGAAGAGCTTTCAAGCATTCGCTTGGCGATGTAAACATAACCGCTGTGAATGCAACCATAGCCAACCAATCTAAATAAATGAAAGACATTTTGAGCAAATTTGGCTATGAAAGTAATATAATTAATTTAATTTTGAATTGTCCAACCTGTATGTTTAATTTATATTGGTTTTTTTAGTTTTTCAGAACATATTATTTTTTCCAACATAATTAAGATATTTCATACTTTGTGATATAATGGACAAATATGAAAAATGGGTAATATTTAATTTTAATTGGTAATTTAAAATATGATGTAAAATATTGCCAATAACAGATAACTTATTTTTAATGATCATAGGAATGATACCAAATACCTATTAGTTTTTGTAAACCATGTCAAAAATGTTTGAATATTTTGTGTAATTTATTATGCTTTGTGATACATTTGGACTTATTTGGTGACACACTGGTTGAGAAACACTGTTATAGAATATAATACATTTTAGATACCTTTGTATTAAATTTTAATCAATCAATATTTATTATATTAACTATAATGATATTATACAAAAGCAATTATCATTTCTTTTTATAGATTTTTAAACAGTATCCAACAAAATACAATAGCGTGATTGATAAAAAACTGAATTGACCTTCCAAAATGTTTATAGTAAATAGGACGATCAGAGAAAAAAAGAGGTAAGATTCTATTAAAAATGTAAATATTATACAACATTTATTTTCAAATTGATAAGTTACTGATTTGAGTTTCATAAAATATTATTAACAACAAATCATTTGACCTTAATAGATTGAAAATTTTTAAATGAATTATGTGATTTAAATTTGATTTTGACTTTGTCAAGAAGGTAATACTTGAATGTTAAAAATTATAAAACTGTAAAATATCAAATCAAAATAAACCAGTTATAATATAAGTACAAATATATATCACTGAACCTTAGTTCATAAATTTAAATACTAAATATAATGTAGTAGGAATAGTTTTAAAACAAAAAGTTTTTAAATTAGTATTACTTGTAGAAAGTTTCAGGTGTTTGATTTGAACCAAAGTTATATATATTTGTGTAGATTTCTTAGTATTTTTTTTTCTATTAAATAAATAAATAATATAATGTTGTAATCTTATTAAAAAAAAATCATTATTTCAGATTCAAATTAATCGATTACTTATATCTACTTCAACAACTGCAGTTACATCAAAATTAAATATACATGAATCAATATCAATGATGCGGTCAAGTCAAAGAATAGATTGCACTTTCAATGCCTGGAGTCTGCTTGGTTCATAGTTTTAATTTTATAAGGACAAAATGCCACAGTATGTGTAATATGTACCATTACTCAATAAAAAAATGTAATTATAATTAAAAACCATCAACATATTTGGCATATTAATTAATGACACAACATTTTTATTTTTAGATTCTTCTAATAGCCGGTACTGCTATAAATGTATCATTTGATGTTCGGGCTAAAAGTGAATTGCTTCTTCTCAAGGGAAAAAACGTTATTTTAATTTTTTAATTTAAATTAGTTAATTTTTCAATGTTAATATAAGTTAAATTATTAATAAATAATAAATCAATTTGTTCTATCTTAAATTCTTAATCAAAAATCAAATAACATATTTTAAGATATTCTGTGAAAAATTAAAAGTAAAGATAAATTTTAGTTTTGTAGTATTATTACTAGAGTAGTACTTTTTGAATTATAAATTCTTAAAAATGTTTGAAAATATGCATTTAAAATTGAAAACCGATAATAGGTACATTGAAAATATATTATGTCAAAAAGCATAATGTAAAATTAATAATTGGTTGTATATGACTTAATCATTGTTGAATCTAACACAATTCAGATGTGCATTGCATTGTTATTTAATATTTTAGGTAAAATAAAACAAATAAAAGTATGTATATAATTCCTAATTTTTACTTACCATGTATTAGACTAAGTTTAAAATAACAATTTCTGTAATACAAAAACATCAAGCATATACTTAATTCTGTGTAATTGTAAAGTTTTAATTGTACGATTATTGATAAAAAAATTGTTTAGTAATCGATAAAAAGACTTCTAAGTAAGGATAGTTTATTCCAAACAATTATACTAACATGATATTAGCTGACAATATTATAACTATAAAAATAATAAAATTCAGAAAATGTACTAATGTGTTTTTAAAATTATTAAATATGCAAAATATGGCAAAATAGCAAAGACGCAAAGTCAAACAATATATTTGATACGGGAATTATTAATACCGTTTTTTTTTGTTTTGAGATTTTTTGAACCATATTTAAAGAAGTTGAAGCTGGTGTTACAATGAACATATAATTTAATGAACAGACTAAAAGTGAATAACTTCTCCTTGATATAAAATATACAATGTAATGATTTCAAATAATTTAAATGTTTAACATCAAAATACAGGAGCGGACTGGGCCGACATTTTTCGATATACGTGTAGGTTACATTAAAGGTTTGATTACGATATAACGTAGTATATAATAGTTTAACTTTAAAAATAGCTAATACAGTATTAACATAAATAGATTATATTTTAAACGTATTAATGTATAATAATTTAATATACATCCGCAACGCTTAGGAAGAAAACGAGCTTCCTTAATACCAAAACACATAATGTTATTATTATTACAGACAAGTCTGAAGTGCAAGATACGAAACTATTGATCTATTTAATTTCTAACAATGAAAAATAATACAATAGATGAGCAATTAAAACGTGTGTAAATTCCTCATAAGGTATAGTCTTATTACATAAATCACGTGCTCCTAATCTAATGCTAATATAGTAATATATCTGTATTATAATAATAAATGTCATTAGAACAATTTCAATTTTCGTCTTTAAAGGGACTGGTTAAATGCAAGAAAAACTGAAATCCGTGGCAAGGAAATATTAATTCTATAATTTATATGATAAAATCTAGTCCAATTGTATTTATACAATCACGAATCTCATTAAGTTTGACGTGATTAAGTGGTGACTATACTGAAATAGGTCTATTTAAATTTAACGTTAGACATATATTTTTTCAAAAACTGTATTTACGATTATGAAAATATTTTTATATATAATATTATTTTAATATTATACATATTTATTTAATATGTTGTTCTAATAGAAACTCAATTTTTTTTTATTATAGACAAGTTTATAAGTTTTGTTATTTGAAATTAAGCAGAAATAACGCAAAATAATGTATATATATTAAATTAGTTTGTTATAAAATTAAAAATATACTTTCTGGTTGGAAGAAATAATATTAAAGCGTTTTACAATCATCTGCTGCTAAGACATTTTATTATTTTTATTAATTGTAAATAATAATGTGACAGTATAATAATATTAATTTATTTTATTTTGATTATCAAAGTGTTGAAAAATGAATTCTTTTCCAAGTTCTGTGACCAGTCGTAAGGAAACCATACGATTTAATGATAGCGAACTCCAAAAAAACGCCCGAATAATGAGATCTTTCCGAAAATGTTCGAATGACTGCCGAAATAAATGTACCAAAACGAAATCTGCAGAATGTCTTCCTCAAAGTAGGTACGTACAAATCATATAGGTAGATATAGTACATTAGACCTTTCGGATTTGAATGTGAATTAAGATTCACATGTAATTAATTGGTAAATTAAAGATATTTATTTAAAACATATTTTTAATTAAACGTATTAAAAATAAAATATACGTTAATAATTGTCGTAAATAACTAAGAACTAAAAATATCTGTACCTACCTGCTATTTTAAAAATAAATGTTTATTAAGCAGTACCTATTAATTATTATCGTAAAAATACAGAATGGAAGAAGCAATTATTTGGGTTTTAAAATAAATTGCCGATCACCGCTGTGTAGTAATACTAAAACCTATTGAAAAATATACTAAATACATTTAAAACAAAATAATAATAAACCCATATTTTGATAAAAAAAATAAAAATACATGTGAATTTAATTACGGGTGAATCCGTGAATTTAATAGTACGTGAAATAAGGACCTCTAAACCTTAGAGGTCTAAAGTACACAGTGAACTAATAAACTTTATCGCAGGCGTGTCATTTGGCAGTCGTGGGGAGCAGGAGCACCTTTTTTTCTAATAAAATGCCTCCGCTGGCCCGACATATATAAATTAAAAGCACCAATGTGTGTTTTGAATCTAATGATAAATCAGCGTTTTGTATTTTGAATTTTGCATTGTTTTTACTTTTTAAATACCTAAACCAAACTCAAACAGTGCTCAGAGTAGCGGCGACTCTAAATGTAGTTCCGGAGACGACGGCGGCAACAGAGAGACATGCTACGTCAGTTTATTCCAAGTGTGCATGAACTATTTGTTTCCTAGAGCGTTTCCCATGCCGTCCACCGAGTACCGGTTTAGAGTCAAGTGCGACCGGATGATTTCGGACCCGACAAAGAAGATCACCGGGAAAATATTATCACCGGTGGGCAGGTGCTCGAAATTTCCGAAAGGAATCTTCATTCTATCTCCCTCGGAAAGCCGCGTGATGAAAATATATTGTCCCGGTGCCAAAAATAGGCGTTAATCGGAATAATAAATAAATACTATGATAAAAAAAATTGCATTAATGCATTATATTAGGTTTGCCGGTATGCGATTTACTGTATTTACATATATTGTACTATATGTTTATACATTTATAGGTACAGTGTACCTGGTACACGTTAATCTATAAATACACACAGCCTATAGGAGACCGCCCCTATTCACTCATAAACGCCCAGACCGAACCGCTGAGTCTAGAGACTTGAAATTTTATACAGAGGTTCCTTAAGCAATGTAGGTGCGCACTAAGAAAGGATATTTCAAAATTCGACCATTAAGGAGTAGTAAAAGGTTTTTTATTTATATGGCTATGGATATATATGTATTTGTAATTGTTTAATAATTGTTCGTTGTTTCTTCTATGCTATAGGATACTAAAAATATCAAAAAAAGAAAATATATCTAAAGTAATTAGACATATTTTATTCTGGGCGTGAATTACTAAATAGATAAAAGAAAAAGAAAAAGAAAGTAAATAGATTACTTTAAAGTCCAGGGGTGGTCAAACTTTTTGATAAAGTTATACTGAGAAATTAGAATATGTTTTTCCTTTGTAGAGTCATAAAAATACACGCAACTATTGAATAGGGTCGACTGGAATTTTTTATTTAACTAATAAATAAATGTATAATAGTCCATTCTAAATAATAACGCCGCTGCTGTCTAACGTATTTCACTCCCATTGCATCTTGCGACTATTAAACACGTATTTATTCGAATACACTTTGAAAAGTGTTTGATCGACGTGAGCTTTACACATTATTAACGCATTTAATACACGGGCAACGTCGTGGTGGAACAGCCAGTAATATATATAGATATATGTATAATATGGATTATAGTTAGTGTGTTGAGAAAAAATAGTTGAAATTGCATCTAGATAAGATAATGATTACCTACCTATCTTACGTTTATCAAGATAAACAATCATAATAATGAAATCCATTTTTTTTTTCATAAGATTTAAATAAAATCATGCATCAATAAGTATAAACGTATGAAAATAAATATAAATAATTTAGACAAAATAGAAGCCAAACATTTTAAGCTTTTACCATTCAAATTATTTATATTCGAATAAAGTTTTGAGTGGCGTACTTTAAACTTTTAACCTTACATTAAATGTAAACTGTTAAATTAGATATATATTTATTTTATGTTATGCAGAAATATCGAATTTACGTACACACTAGTTATACTTATATATGTATATAAAAAATACGAGTCCGTAAAAAATGAAGAATTATATCCATTTCAATTTTGATGGATATTTTTAAGCAATAAGAATATTTGAAACATTTTAATATGTGAAAATAGATTGAAAATTATTGTATAAATTGTTTAGTGATAGATTATTCTCAAACACACATACACACAGTAATTCTTAGTAGCTAGTCTATAATGTAAAAGTAGCTGTGCAGATGAAATATACCTTATTTCACCTGGAAAAAGTTAACGTTATTTTAAAAATTCTGCACTGGTGTGTATTCATTATGATTTTATGATTAATAGATAATATTTTAATTAACCCATTTAACAATTTCATAAAACGAAATTATTTTGTAAGACGTATACAATAAGTCATGAATCATGATTTATAGGCATGAAGCCCAAATATAAAAGCATTATCTTATTTAAAAAAATAATATTTACTGTGTACCGATAAGGAGCATTTTTACTTTTTACTGTCCCAAAAATTTACATCGTTGTAAAAGCAATACGTTTATAGCTTGATTTTAGTTATACGAGTTATATTTTTAAAAAATATTTTAATACTTTTATCAATATCACCAGATTGGTAACTTATAAATTATATAAAATATAGTATTTTTATAATTATGTATAACAATATATTATGTAGTGTAGGACCTTTCATATGTACCTTATTCTATCGAGTAGAAACTAACATAATATGTATTTTTTTAACTGATAGGTCTCGTGTAGGAACTTACATTCGCCCTTTAACTTTGTTCCAAAATGACGTCCCTCGAGTTGAATTTTTTATTGTCAGGACGATGCAAAGGTCACAAAAGTCAAGCAAATAAAGGTACTGAGAAGCCACAAAAACTTAGGTTAAAAAAAACTCATTATATTTATAGTAGTATATGGTGTAATCAATGCTTTCAAATAATATGTATAATGAATATAATAACATTATTAATTATATTCAGTGGATGTGACTCACGACATTGGTGTACCATAATTGCCTGTTCTACGCGCCGTGTGATAATAATTATCTATTTTCATATACCTAAATACATAATAATAATTTTAAAAAATTAAAAAATTTGTATAATAATATAGTTATCATGAACAATTTAAGATCCATTCAAAATCATTTGTTTAAACTTAATGATTTATTATTGATCTTAAAAAATGTATACATCAGTACCAATAGTATTATTATATTATAATATAATAGATGATATTTTACATAAACAGTTAAATACCTTGAAAAATCTACGTTTTTGAAAATTTATTTTTTCACATACATTTAAGTTATTGCAGAACAACAACTCTGAAAATAATCTGCTTTAGAATATCAAATAAAACAAAGAAAGGGTAAGTGAATTAACTGCGATGAAATGAATGTATTACATTTAAATTTAACGATATATCATTGTATACGAAAAATGATTCTGAGTAAAGATAGTTTAAGAAATAAGAATCTATAACTTCGATATAAGTATATTTTATGTTGTATTTTTTGATATTTCTATAAAAGTAATTTATTTTAATATTGGTAATACAGTAGGTCAAATTAATGAGCGTGTACCAGTTGCTCTCAAAAGTACCTTTTTTATACTAATTCCTCCCAAACTACCTAAAGCAAAATACTCCAGTTACCCTTAATATTTATTGTATACGCGATTATAATACTAACATTAAATAGAATAAGTACAGTAGTTGCGTAACCAGGAGTTGTAACCCCTGCTACCCCTGAAATTTTTTCTAGTTGCGCAACTAAACAGGTAATTATGTAAATAATAATAACAATAATAATAGTATGTATAATAAAAGAATAAATACAATAATTATAATTATAAGCAGCATGCAATATAATTTGTCAAAAAAGTAAATTGGTATAAAAATATAAAAAAATAGAATAAAATGATAGGTAGTAAATAATTTAAATATATTTTGTATTGTATAACTATTATCAATTATGTTTTGTAATAATGATTATCGGACCTTACAAAATCTAATCTGCTAATGTACACTACTAAGGTTTTTCGAAAAAGATATCTTTATAAAAAGTTTAATTGTTTAAAATTGATAACATTTTGTACTTTCACTATAGACTCGCGCAATATTTTTCATCATGTCAACGATGTTAGAGATTTTTGTCTACTAAAATTACCTAACAAAGTATACATCGTATACTCGTATCATATAATAATTTCTAACAACCATTAAAATACTAATAATGATATAATAAATGATAATAATACACGTTTGCTAAAGAGCCCAATTTTCAGGTATATGTGCCATAGAATAATCTGTAAATCAATCATTCGTTTTCTCTGAATTGAGAAAAGGATGTCCAAAAATACCTATGCACGAACCACTTGGAATTTATGCATCACATATGTAACAATTAGCGTATGTAATTTTTAACTTGCTATTCTCGTATAAAAACTTACGATTCCCCTAAAAATGGTTCCTGTTAAAAATGGTCTCTATGGTATATAATCTCTAAAAATAAAAAAGGTCGAAAAATTTTTTATATCGTCACAAGTATTTTTTTTTTTTTTTTGAGGTAAAATAAAATTATAAATATTTATAGTAAAATGTACAATTTTGTGGAATTAGAACCTAAAGAATCTGTATAAATATTTTTTTAGATTTTTTTGTTTTCAATGTTTTCATATTATGAACTATTTTTGAGGAAGTTTATTCTGTATTTCCTATACTTAGTTATCCAAGTTATACAATCAATCATTTAAACTGCAAAACAATTTGCAAGTTCTTGTAATTTTGATTAGTTTTGACAAATTTAAAATTCAAATACTTCTAAAAAATAAATTTAACCAACGTATTTTAAATATTTTTACGTACCTACAAGAAGAAATTATGTGGGATTTTATATTACATTTACAAGTTTTGACACAACAAAAAGAGTTATATTGATAATAATAACAAAATAAAACAAAAAAATTGTCATAGTTTTTTTTTTTTTTTTGTTAATTTTCTTGAATATTTTTTCAAGTATTGATTCTAATTTTGCACTTATAATGTACGAAATAAATCCAGTCGTTCACTGTACAGTAGATGTCAAGCGTACTTCACTATGATTAGGTCACTGCGATGAGTGCGATGGAAGTCATTAATTTTAATATAATTTTAATTCGTTTCATACGAAAAACAATTCTGAACAAAGATTGTTTTTTAGCCTATATAGCATATATTATAAAGTATACTATATTATTAATTATCTTGCTACTTAAGTAATTTATTTTACTTTTAGTTATACAAATAATTTTTATAATGCATATAAGAAAAACTTTGACTTATAAAACCTTGTATTAACTCATAAAAACCTTTTTCGGTATGAATATCAAGATGTTATTACATATATTTGTTATATTTGTGATTATGAGGAATTTTGTCAAAATTAAAATTTCAGACACTTATAATAATTGTATTTATATTTTATTGATTTATGATAAAATATTAATTCCATTATAATAGCAACTTATGAAAAACCTTATATTAAATTTAAACTTTAAATATTTAATACTAATTTCCGTGTACGTATAATTCATATTAAAATCAAAAAATCTTAATTATATAAGCATATTTTTTTATTGACATTTTAAGTTAAAATTTGGACAAAATTGTTAATTTAATATTTTAATTTTAATCCATGACGAATAATAATATTCATTATTTTGCTAGAATTCAAGAACATTATTCGTTGGAAAATACGTATAACTTTTAGGTATATTATTATATTCTATGCATACATTTTAAAATTCAATGTTTTCAATAAAAATAAATTCAACCTATTGTATTAAGAATACCTAGTGAAATAACTTATTTTAATAATAATATAAAAATAGTATTTTGTGTTTCATATGTTTTGTCCCGTTATGCGAATAATTTATTAACTAAAATAGTGTACCTATTGTTGTTATTCTGTACAATTCTTAATAACTATTTTAAATTTAGCCATCAACTATATAAGAGACGTACGTAATAGTCAAATAGTCAATCAACGATTACTTACAATTGTTTTAATGCAACTATTTTCAACCATATTATATTATGTGATAATAGTATTACGCCGAGATCTGTATGTTATGATACTATATGTTTTCTATAGTAATATTACAAACAATACAATCCTATTTAATTTTATCTAGAATCATTTCAAGAAAGTCTGATTTTATTTAATAACTCGTAGATTTGTAAATATCAGCTACTTAGGTTTAAATAAATATTTTAATGTATAGAAAATATTATAACACCTATTTAATGTTTAATAATTGTCATAGAAATAATAAAATAATAATATCAATGCAAATAATAGCTAATAATTATTTTAAAAAATTGAGTATAAAATATAAAAATCATTTTAGATATAGTAAAAGATAATATAAACCTATTAGAAAAATTTCTATGACAATAGAATTTTTAATCCTTAATCAATAATTTCTATATCCTATTAGAAATAATATGGTATTATTGGTATTACATTTAGATTTGAACTAGGATTTTTGTCCGTTATGAAATCACCGGGGTAAAATATTAGTGTCCGTGTCCGCAATACAACGAGTCCGATATTGACAGGTCGAAATACAAGGGAATGCCTATCTTTTTGCCCGGACCCAGGTCATTTCGTCCGTTAAGAGAGGTGTCCGCTATATATCTTACAGATAGCCGTTAAGTCAGGTTTTACTGTAGTATATAATATGAAGGGCGCATATCGATTCCGCCAATTTTATATCGACTTCGCTGGCTATCAATTCCGCCGGCTATTGTTTATCCCTCTCTTGTAATTTGTAAATGTATTTAAAAAAATACAGTCCAATATAATATACTATATAATAATAATAATAATAACAATAGTTGTATAATAATTAAAAATTGAAATGTATAGTCATATTAATGTATTAATACGTGAATGTGAATATTATGTGAGTATATTCCGTGTGTATTGCTATAACGTATTACGCTACATATAAATGTCAATGATGATTCTTGCTTTTAACTAAAAAAACAAAGTATTAAAAATTTATCAAATGATTTGAACGATAATAAAATTTCTAAGACCACTTATTTAAAACATGTGTCCAAATATTACCAAAAGTAGTTACATTTATATTAATTAGATTATACATTTTAATATTTTATAATATATTCACATATACGTATTAATTAGAATACATATTTTAATTTCGAATTATACAATTATTATTATCATTTTATACAATTTAGACTATATACATTTTAATATTTTATAATATATCACATACACATAGAATATACATTTTAGTTGTGAATTATACAATTATTATTATTTTATTCTTATTATATACTATATATTTAAAAACACATGTACAGGGGGGAGGGTTGGATAAACAGTAGCCGGCGGAAACGATACAAACCTTTTTCCTAAACAGGTAGTTTCCGCGGAATCAATAATTCCCCAACATGAATAGTGAAATTATAACATATTTTTCTCTTTCTCTTTCACAACAGCGACCACCAACGTGTATGACGGAAACCGTATTCACTATCAACAATAATTATGATTATAACAATCGAATCAGTAGTATATTATATTGTTTCGACTCGAGTGAACCGTGCGTAATTGTACAATTTAACGTATTGATCCGAATCAAACATTATACTTTATTAATACGAATTTTATTTTATCAAATCAATTATGCTTTACAGAGTCATACAGAGTTTTGTTGTGTTTTTTCAACACATGAGTAAAAACTTGCAGTCCGCGCAGTTTAAATATAATGCGTAAAAAAGTCATGAAATACAAAGAAAAAAAATCCGAAATAGGTAGGTTAGGCAGTGTTGTTTATCTATTTATGTCCATAAATATTACGTATCATATTATATACACGCAGTTTCCGGTACCTACACTTTTATCGTATATTTATGTTTATATTATATATATTTGTTTAGTTTTCTAACGCTGTTTCATAATTTATTTCAACTGCAACCAAAGATTTCGAAATGCATTAACCGTAAAAATATAATATAGAAATACATAATATATTATTATTATTATTATTATTATTATAATGCCTATTTCGTTGCTTTTATGGGCGTAACACGTTGGGGTGATGCGTCTACTCGACGTCCGTAAACAGTAAGCACATTTCATAACGAAACACGTGTTTGAACCCAAAACCAAAACTAGTATTTATCGTAAGTGCATTATTATGAGGACAAGTTTAGTATGGCTGTATAATGTCGTTTATATTATAATTATATTTATACATATAATATATGTACATTAATACTATATACCCGAGTATCCGTCACATGTGTTTGACTACACATTCACGCACTGGCAATTGTCCTAAAAATCGTCTCTCGTGCTTTGTGTAGATGATTAGCATATTATTATATAGCTATATACTTTTTTACAGTGACAAATCCAGTCAATTAAATCGGTTAATTTTTACTGACACTTTAAAATGTATGAAAAAGCATCATATTAGTTGAATAATTAAATCTCAAATCGGTGGGCTATTTATTTGGTTACTCAAACGTCAAAAATATTACAATAATATCAAAAGATAAAAATGTTCGCGTATAATTATTATTTGCATTCTCAATTATCGAATACAAAAAAAAAGTTGTATAAATGTAAAATACGTGTCAACGGACAAACACATAATAACTTGACCGTGGATCATCATCAGAATAACAAATAAAATAAGTATTAAGATCTGAATAGGTAGATATAATAAAATTGTACCCATCGCTAACGTTTTTACTGATATAACGGATACCATAAATATAATGTACTTAATTATTTATAATTTTAAACAATTCAATAGTACAACATATATTACATAAATTCATGAAATTAAATAACTAATCACATTTCTACATACGCACAAAAAAAAAAACATTTTCATTTATACTAAAAATATTTTTTATAACCTGCAGTCTTAATAAGTTATTAATAGAATGAGATGGAAATTACTTTTTTTCGGAGTTTAGCTCAACTCGGTTAATAGGTATTAGAACATAATATATATAGACTCTCCTTAATAGGAATTATTATATTTTAAATTTTACAGAACTCAATATTAGTAAAATATATGTACTATACCTATACAAAAAAAAAAAACCCAGGAATTCCAATTCGTTCTAAAAGATTTTATCGGTTCGCGTGCATCCGTTTTAATGTATTATTGTCGTAAACTTATCCCGACAATAACAGGCTGGTAAGAAGGTCGAATTATAAATTTGGCCCCGATTGTATTTGTCGATAGAAATAATGCATGACCCGGAATGGCGCCAAACCCATACCTTTGTGACGTGTAGAAACGATAGTTCATCACAATTTTGCCGGTTGGGTCACTGCGGCAAAGCGTTACACAGAAATATTATTATTATTTTTTATCTCAAAATGTTTTCAGACTTAACATTGTGGCCGCTTCTATTTGTCTCGTTTACTTTTACCTTCTACTTGTAGATAGAAATCGGTATAGCCGCGTATAGCTATTTGGACTACATGTACAGTGTACTGCCTATCAATGAGGACTTATCGTTTGAGTTAGTTGTTGTAGAAATCAATTATTTAAGGAAAAAAAATAGAAAGCAATTTATATTTGAGATCCTTTTGACGGGGGGTCGATTCAAGGCAGCCGAGACAGATTATATATTTTATACGATACCAGTTTTAATGACTTTGGCGCCATCACGATCAGAATTCTAATCGTGTAAACGTGATAGAAACTTGCTAGAAACCCACTAAAATAATAATAATAAAAAAAGGGAAACATTAATATATCTATAGCTATAATTGTGGTTCACTATACTACAAAAATAATATACAACTTAATAACAGCTAAAATATACTTAGTTACCTACATCATTTTAAAACTTAAAAAAAAAAACTTATTTTATATTCCTATTTTTATTCTTTTATGGCATACGAATAAAAAAAAAATATTTTTCAAAAACAATAAGGAAATCTTATAATAATATTAAATAATTCTCAAAAATTCAAATGATCTAGTATATTAGTTGACTACACGAATAATTTATATTTTATACATAGTTTTAATGTGCAGGTTGCAGCCTAGGTATCAGTTAACTAGTCATGTTTCACAAACTCAGAAAACAATGATATATTTAATTGGAAAATATAATTTAAAAATTTGATTGTGGTTACTTTTTTTTTAGTATCTATTAACAACGATCAAATAAATATTTTGTAAATTCCAATGATAGTTTGATTTTTAAAACTTAACGTAACAGGCTTATGAATAAATACGGACATTATAAAACGTTTTTATCTTTCATACTTGTCTAGGAATTTCATTATGTATTACTATATAATTACTTATTATACGAATAAATGAATAATATTTTCATGTTATGTTGATATGATCGCAATAGAAAATGCCGACTGGAAATACAATTATAGTAAGATATAAATACTACTTACTTATTATTTGTACAAATTAATTACTTTACAAAAATACTTATACAGTGAAAACTCTTTATAACGAAACTCTTAACAACGAAAAACTCTATACAACGTAAACGTAAACATGACATAATATTGGTTGGTTTGCTTTGTAAGTTCATAGCCCATTAGTCGATTCATTCTCTATAACGTATACTCACTCTCAATAATAACGAAACAATATTTTATGTTTCATAACATTATTTACCTGTTAAGTATTATAAATTATAAAAATAAACGGCGAAAATGCTGAAATTTCCAAGAACGATTACATTCTTTCATAATCTACTTTTAATATCGCAATGATACCATTATTATCGATATCGAAAATATTCATTTTATTATTGACGTAATTTCTAACAACAATTTTGTTTTTTTTAAACCCTTTCTATTACGAAAGAAATATCTTGGTCCCTCTTGGTCAGGTTCGTTATAAAGAGTTTTCACTGTATTTAATCCAGAAGTTAGAGGCATCGAGGATTCTGTAGTTTTTAACAAATGTATAAAAGTTTATTATATTTATATACAAACTACAATAATCACTTTATTGTTGATCGGTTTCAAATCAAAACATTTAGGTACAACGATTTGAAAATAAACCAGTGGTTATTTTATCAAAGAACAATTGTTATATCAAAATCTAATAATGTTTATGAATATAGTAACTTAGATAAAACAATCGTCGTTACAAAACAGAATTTTGGAAAAGAGTTAGACTTCTTTTCATGAAAAAATACATTTTAGTTTCTTATTCTTATGCCAAATATTTTTCGTAGTATTTTGTTAAATATATATCAAATGTAACCTACATTTAACCTAACATGTATAGTCTGCGAGTACCTTATATATTTTTTAAATTTTGATAAGTGCTATAGAGTGGCACATAAGTACTCGAAAAACGTTGCTCCTGTATTTTATCATTTTGATCATATTATTACCCTTTAATTACTTATAACAATTTAATTACTCGTCTAAAATTTGATTTTTATACATCAAAGCATTCAGAAATATGAAATTAAAAACGTTTTATTTTTAAAACAATGTAACTTTAAAAGAATAGAGAAAACATAATTAATTTATTTAAGAAAGAGTTGATTTGTAGACGTTAAATTATATCTAAAAAATATTTTCGTAAATTTTTATAGTTTTTGAAATAACGAGTGGTCTTTAATAAAAGAATCACCCTGTATATAGTAAATGAATTTATCTCATCTCATCTATAAAACACGTTACATTATATAACATATATTATGTCCAGTAGTATATTATAATATTTAATACTGTGTATAGCATATTATTGATCTGGTATATTACTTATTCAGTTATTCGGATTATTTTGGGATATATTTTTTTTTTTTTTTGTTACAGAACCACACGATAACTGACTTAAAAAAACAATGTCAATATGTTAAAAAAATAATAACCTTGTAAGTTTATATATCACGGAGTTGTTACCTATACAATGTATTTATTATATAATATGGTACGATGGTACGGTGAGTGTATATTATCGTGTGAATTACAACACTTGTGTAATATTATGTATATATAGGTATATAATATAGATATAGCTGCACAGTGTTTAGGTATTCATATACACTTTTCCGATCTCTGTACGAGCGCCGTATAATACAATAAATCTTATTGTTTGACATTATGTTTCTGAATCTCGTGCATACGTAGGTGTATATATATATATATATATACATACATACATTTTATGTGTACTAAGATATATAGTGTGCGAGGCGTATTGAACTATTGAATAAGTAATAACAATTTAAGCTTTATACACGAAATACGACTTACTATAAGGTTTATAGTAGGTACACATTTTTACTACGAAGAGTTTTATTTATTTTTCTACTTTCAATTATAGGTATACATTTTATCATTAAATTAAATATTTAACGAAAATCAAACATTGCAATATATTTATTAGTTCTACAATTATAATGGAATGCATAACCCTAATTTTTGAAATTCGTACAAATTAAATAGTAATTTACAAGTTCGGCTATTTACTCACTATATTTGGTACTGTTCTAAGTATTACTGAAACTTTAATAAAATAAACGTCGATTCGAAGTGATTATCAATTTATTGTTCATCAGAGTAGTGTGACATAATATATAACATCAAATGGATCGCTTATTAATTAACAAGCACTAGCATATTTAAAAGTTACCTAACTAAACTAGGATGATCAGCACAGCCTACATCTAAACATTTGTAAGCAAAACTACCTGTATTAGTATATTTACAGAATCAATGCACTGCCCCTCACCCAAACAAAAAAAAAAAAAAAAAATACCGGAGAAATCTGAAAACGATATTGATTGTAAATGATTTTTTTTTCAAAACAAATTAAATTCAAAAATAGATGTATAGTAAAAAATTAACATAAATAACTTTATAGATTGGTCGTAACACGCGTTCAATAAAGTTGTTAATAAGATTATAATAATTTTAGAACTACGTATAATCAAAAAAATGTAATTGATGAGTTTGAAATAAAGCAATGATATAATGAAAATGTTTGCAAGTGTATAGAATGTAAATGTCTAGAAAGTTTATATCCCAATATGACAATATCCCATGGAAATGTTGACTAAGGTGTCTCATCTCTAAGCAATAGAATAGCATAAAACGAATCGCGCGTAATCCGGAAAATATTGTCTTTATATCTACGTAGTAAATAATATTAATATATAAGTATAATATTAGAGGAACAATTTATTAATATTATCACGGGTTGTTCGAGGGTGGCTGAAAAATATTAGAGAGAATCGTTTGGGACCGAGTACAAAACTATTATACATGTCGGCGTAGCTCGTAGGTTTGGAAACGTGCCGATTCCTTCATTTGAAATAAAATTCAGATTAAATAATATAGTTACAGTGGTCTAATTTCCCGGACACGAAGATGCAGTACCGCTGTAACGTTTTAAAAATATTTATAGGTGTTTTTTTGTATCTACTTGTCTTTGATAGGTGTTTCGTTCCAATACGAATAACAATAATTGCTTTATCTTATTCGCGTGAGATGCGTGTAATATGTACCATATAATTTGTACGTGAATCATAGAGACTAAAGAATATTTTGTGCTAATCTATCTATGTACATTATGTTAATATTGTTTGATATATATAATATTAGTTTCCACGTACCCATTACAGGTAAGAAAATTAGACTGGCGGAGTACCTATTGTACATATTAGATCTATTCATTATTATTGACTCCAAAAATCGCACATGGACTTTTGATAAAATACAGGACAAAACCGCACACATTTAATAGGTTAAAACTACACAATTTTAAAAATTGGCGTGCACAAAAAACGCACATGTGTAATTAATTATTTATTCTCATTATTCTCATATATTTGAATATTTCATAAAATTTATTTTCATCGAAAATTTAAAATATTCATTTTAAAAAATGTAAAACTAAAAATTTATATAGTAAAAATTTTAAATATTAATTTGAAAAAAAATTAAAAACTTTCAAAGTTTGATTGTCTGAAACCGACTGCCGACGTTATTTAAAAATTTTATACCTTTTTAGGATCAAAATCAAAATTGTGCGGTTTTTGGATGCAACCCTTTTTATTAGGTACCTTTTTACCTAACCGGTATTTTTCTACTTTTCGATTACGATACAATTTACGTCGGGAGGAAACTCGTATATAGTCGGGAGGCAATTCGTATAAAAATTATTGACCTTTTTGACTTCGGGAGGCAACTAATGTGTCCCCATTCGGCGGAGTTTACAATCGCCCAGGATAATAATATAATGATAATACGAACGCAACGGTAACACGTACGTGGTGTACGTATAATGTTATGTCATCATTATTCAACGACTTTATCGTCCGAAGTCTTGGCGCAGGGTACACAAAACCTCGTAAAAAGTACCTACATGAATTAATGTAAAAGAGTAAATTATTTTCGACGACAGCGCACGCGACACAATCGCAGTCGTATTACCCGCTGCCGCCGCCGCCGCCGACGTCACCTATAGCTGGTAAATAAAGAAAGAACAAATTGTGAGTTGTTTATATTTTAATAACATATATATATATATATATATATATATATATATTATATATTGTCATATAGGTGTATGTATATTATGTGTATATACATTGCGCATATTATATCGAATACGCGTGCGGTAGACGATGCCACAAATCGATTATACGGACCGACGGTAATAATTTATATATTATTACTATATTATAACGACGTGTGTGCGAGTATTGAGACGTGTCCACGCAAAAACACGCTGAATCAAACATTTATTTTATCGGACGCTGTAGGCAGCGTATAGCGAGTACTCGTGTAATGTTGTATGGTATAATTTAACATCGGGCGTATAACGATACGGAAAGAGCACTTACGCATACGGAAAAAAAATAATCCCAGAAAAGCCATAAAAACAATAACGCCATAACCCGTTTTTTAGAAGCGCGTTTTCAACGAAACATGGTAAACCGCATTGGAATGTTGTGTAATATCATCATATCTGTTATATCTGTCGCGCGTTTATCTCCGAAACTTTTTTTTAAACAACCGAATAATAATATTGCACAGTGTCTCGCCCACAGTGTGTGTTCGTCTTCCATTGATTTGACTGTTATTTCTGTACAGTTGACATTTTATATTGTATGATTTTTATGACGACGATAATTTATTTACTGGAAATCGAACGGACTCTGCGATGGCATTATTATTATATTATTCATTATTCACTATACAGAGTGTATATACGAATTATTTAATACGATAGTATAGTATCAATATCAAACACGCGGCATGTTCGTACGGCCGCCAAACGCTTTCAGTGTAATTCACAGTTCATTTCGAAATTAGAAAAAATATTAAAAATCAGGAGATTAATGAAATTAAATTGTTGAAACGTCAATATTTTCAGAAAAATAAACTCTACAAAATGACTATCTTTAATTTTTTTGAAAATATTTAAATAAAAAAATATATTTTTTAAAATTTTTACTTAAAAATTAAAATAAATTAAGACATGAAATATTTGTAGTTCTTGTCCCTGTGAAACTTATTGAAAAATCAAAATCATGATATCTCCATTATTTCGGGAGATGTTGCAATGGGTAAATCCTCACGGGACACTCTGTGTATGCCTATTTTCATTACGTCTGTATAATTTATTTAAAACGACATCTTCATTTCTTTTACAGAGCTGCTGTTTTCTGTATAAGGGTGGATCAAGGATATACTTACATCATGTCTTAAAAGCTGAACTATTGAATAACCAATTTCATCATACGCGTGGTTCAAATAAATATTTAAATAAAATTTGTTATTGAATTAATATAAATTTAAGTAGGTATGTATCGGAATGTAAATCTTTAATTAAAATGAATATTAATTTATATTGAAATTACTGCACTTACTCGTAAATAAAAATAATAATGAATAAAACACCTAATCAGGAAAAATCATTAGTACCTATAATATAATTAGACATTATGGAACAGATAGATTTGCATACATTTATTTATTATTATGAGATAAAACTTCCCTATTAATATTAATTATTATTTTATTTTAAATTATAACATAATATATTATTCTGTTCCTTCGTTCGTGTGATACCTGCAGGTGACAGTGAAAGTGTTCACCTATGAACGGTGAAAAACAATTATCCCAGGCGTTATTCATGTTTACAATAATGGTACCTCTTGTTGTTTTGATTTTTAGTTACCTAGTAATTTTTAACATGATGAGCTAAACGCGTTGTATTTATTTCTATGACTATATACTTCGAGATTCGAGACATTAGTGGTACATTATATGATACATTTATATTTTTACCAAGAAAATTAAAAATCTATGCTATAAGTACAATAAGATAGTATGATAAAATAAATTACAAATACATGGTAAATTTTTAGAGAGCGAGGCTATTCGGTAATAAATCTCTCTGATGCGATGGGAGAAATATTATATGCAGACAATAAATAAAATATCTAACAGTAAATAATAACATGATATTTCTATGATGAATAATTTTTTTTTCATTACTTATAAAAAATGTTCGATATTTTGTGGACTATCATCTATTAATCTATAAACTGCATAACATTGGTCACAAAATTAGACATGTTTTTAAGACCAGCGGGTCTTTTATATACACCGTGCCGCCGTGCTGTGTTGAAATATTTTAAATCCTTCGTTTAACTATTCCGGTGTTAGTGAAACCACCAACGTAGGTATCTATTATATATGCGCATAAATTATTATTACCATACAAAAAATATGTATTTAAATAATGAATTAATTTTTTTCATATTCAATTCATATTATGAACAATGGGTGTATTATATATTATGGGCTACATTTATTATTTGAAATTCGATTCGAAAAATTAGTAGATAAAAATGGAAATGATGATTACATTTTACTAGCAGCAAATTTATAGGAATTGATTTTATTTCGGATTTTACATTGAATTTTGATTTTATACATTTTTATTGACTTTGTTTTCATTGTTACAATATTTCCTCTGTCCGTGAAATAAAATCATAATTTTGAGCAGTAGTTACAAATGTATTGTACATATCTTACAAGATAAAAATGAACAATAAATTATTGGTATAATAATTGTATTCAATATAATATATTATGATGGCTCATGCATGATTAACATCTTTAATAAGGATAACGTCTTATCCTGCAGGAGTAGGTACAGTTTTCGTTATTATTATTATTATTAATATATTATGAAATTATTTTTGTAACTAATAAATCTATCGCGTAAGATATTATAGTCTTAACGAAATAATAATAACGACAATATATTCTCGAGGTGAGTCTGAGTCGTGGCTGTGTAAAAAAAACCAATAATCTTACACAGTATAAAATTATGATGGTATAATAAAAGGTACCCGTATAAATTTACTAAATAAAAAATTAGACTTGTGCGGGCGGAAATGGACGAAGATCGTTAAAGATATTATTTTTTTCCATCTCATCTATACAATACTTGGTTTAGGACACCGCAGACTTCCCGGAAGTTCGGTCATTCGACATTTTCACACTATTCAAAACGTATACATAGTATGACATTATATTTTGTTAATACCGAACGTGGCACACAGTGTGCTGTCCGTTTATACGTTGTGTTGTACGCATATATGTCTCTCTCTCTCTCTCTTTATATATATATATATATGTGTGTGTGTGTGTACAATAACAACAATAAAATACGGTCCACAGCATGCTGTGCACGTTTTTCGTTACAGCTGCGCATGATATGTATACGTATAACATAGAGTCGTATAATACATTTATAACATCGACAACGGCCGCGTCCTCTCTCACGAGCCGCCGGATTACACACGCTGTGCATTTTATATTTTATCTTTTTTCCCCGTCCGTTTTCATTTGTAAAATACGGCTCCGGGGCCACATGTCGTCCTCACATCTGCGCGACATCTGCACCGCCGCCGTCGTTGTCCCTTTGTGATCGGAATCCGCACGTCGTGGCGGGATATCTCGCCGTTGCTCTCTCGGTGGTCCCGTATATGCTGCAGTTAACACCCCAGTGGACCGTAAACGAAAATTTATGGCCCCCGATCCATTGTCATCGATTTCGTTTCGCCGAAATGTATTTCGTTTTATTTGAACACAGTCAGCGGTGCTAGGGCATCGTTGTTCGAACGAAACACAAAAATGTGCGTTGCAACATTATTGTATACAGCGGTGTAGGACCGGCAAACGCGCGCACAAAAAAAAAACCATTATCTCCGTGCGAGCATAACCAAAGCCGAAAAGCGAAAATATGTTCAACCCCGTGACGGATTTACTGCCTTTTTGTCCCCCTTTGTATATAGTCGGTATATCCGCCGCCCGTCCACGAAAACGACATCTGGTTCGGACAACAATATATTATAACATACAATTATATATTGTATACAATATATAACTGCCTAGGGTTTGCAAAAAAAAAAAAACCATTACTTTCACCCCAAGCATTAGATTTTACGTGCATTTCATTATTCGTCTCTATTTATTTTTCTTGAGCTATAGGTTAGGCATTAGGTTTTGTAACGTTTTTTTTTTTAAAACGTTTCAGTACACCTATGCGGCGTTGATATTATGACTCGATCGTTATTTAAAAATATGTACCATTGTAATTGAAGACTATAAAGTTTGCGTTTAATATATTACAGCTAACTAAATTTTTATCAAAATTAGAAACCTAGGAATATTTTCAATGCGCATTTATTTTAATAATCTATTTACCGGCATACCGCATGGTTGGCTTTATAACATTATTAAAATAGGTATAATAAATAAATATTGTTTATTAAAATAATTTTCCGCTCCAAATGCAAATCGAATTGAATTAATATACTTCGTTGATAAAAATAAAAAGTTGATAGTGAATCTAGTCTGTATAAGTTATTAATTTATTATATTCATTGATTATCTTTATCATATTATGATACATATCATATTATAATAAACATTATACATTGTTTATGGCAAATACATTATTTTCTTATTATTAGTATTATTATTATACACATAGGTTTGACCACTGTGATTGACTAATAATATTTTTAGATTGCTAGAAATCGTACAATTATATTCAAGATGTAGGTTAAAATCATGGTCAAATTAATTATGACTACAACTTTGTAAACTCTTTTTCTGGATTTCACTCCCGAAACGCGATAAGAATGTGGGATTTTCAAAAGAGGGAACAAATCACGTCGTGCTACCTACTGTTCGAAATTGTTTTGAATCCTATTTGACAGAGTCCATGTGGTGTCCAAAGTTTAATAAAAGGACCCATTTGAACAAATGATATCGAATATTTTAGAATAATGGTCTCCGATGTGGTGTATCTAGATTAAATACGTTGGTTGTCGTTTGCGCATCGCTATTATTAATGTTGACCTTTTTTGTAAGAGACTTGCACATCGTTTGAATTTTGGGTAATACATCGTTTACTTGTCGTCTTTTTAAAAGGTCGTACGTCATTTGCGTACTTATCAATATTAAAGACGTATGATTGTAACTACTTTACTGTATAATATGTACATATTATTATATATGTATTATGACAACAATTCAATTAAATTAAATACATTTATTTTTAATTGTTTATATATATATTAATTACATATGATTTATAAAAACCATGGAATTCTCAACCACAAATTATTTTTATACACTTCTATTGTTTAAAATATTGATGCTCATTTGATTCACGATATTTTGGCACAGATAAACAGACGATGCGCAAATGGTACACGCCCGATTAAATAAAATTATTTTTTTTAAATACTTGATAATTGCTTTTTTTTAATAATAATTTTTAATAATTTATTAAAAATAAATATATACTCAAGTTGTGATAACTCGAAGTTGAAGGGAGATAAAAATTCGTTTCGAGATATCTAACTCGATTTTATATTAATTTATATATAATTTCTAGGGGAATAAAAAACATCCTAGTTGTCGAGTTTTTCGAGTTATCGCGACTCGACTATATTATATGAATGATATTTATATTAACGGTATTGGTATTATACGGTAGAAATCAAAGATTATTGTATTTTTATTTTGTTTTACATCACTATACTTATTTTAACTAAAAATTTTAAGTTAAATTATGTGTTCAGTCATCGTATTTACGTTAAATATTAAATATTGATTTATAAATCGTAAAACTCGTTTTGTCGAAACCGTGCGTCGTTGGATCCCAGGGGCCTTACAAGTATTATACGTTCAGACATATCAAAGAAGATACCCGACGTCCATTTGTAAAGGTGTCGGCTCTAGGCTACACAGCCTTAAATTCATTTTCGTACAATAATGCGCCAATATAATAATAGAAATGAGAAAATACGGCCGATTACACTAAGGACCACTGCAACGACGTGCTAGTTGAATAAGGGAAGATCAAAGTGGCCGAAATCAATTGGCGAGCACCTGCCCATCATATACCTACGATAAATATTCACGCTCCAACGAACTGTGAGGAAGACATATATTACATACTCACATGTGGTAGAGTACATTATTATATTGTTCATAATCAAAACCTATAAACCCCAATGATAATAATAATAATCATTTAAAACATTTATTTTGAATTCGTCGTGAAGTTTACTTGAAACATCTTTTCCACGTCTTTAAAATTGTACGCCGAATCCCTTTAACATAAGATTTTTAAATTTTGAATATGAAATATTTTAAAATATTGAAATGAAACAGTCATCAAAAAGTCTTTTTCGAATAAATTTCATGATGCATTCAGGAATGAAGTTCTCAAGAATTTTATCGGATAAATAGATTAGTTAATATATAATTGCTACAATAATGATACTCTTGACAAATTTGAACAAATTATTTATCAATCATGTGTAGTCCGTTATTGACATGTGAACCGGATGTGTGTTAAGATGCAATTGGAATGCCTACTTTAAAAGTTTGGGGCGTAATCATGCACCTCGTCTGAAATAAATTACAGTAGTTTCACATCGATGCGCGGTAAATATAATATTATACGCGCCATACGGAACAGATGACTGTAACGTATAATAATAAAACTATATTGCACATATATATATATATATATATGCGCCGTAAGTAACGCCAATCTAATAGGCTATAGAGCTGTGGTTCTCAACCTTTTTATGCTCATGGCACTTTTTTTATAATAATACGTTTTGACGGAACACTAAGAAAATTAAGTACTGGTAAATTTCTGTTTTAAACGCCTAATAATACTATGCGCGTGTACCATGGCCTCGACTCGCGGCAAACCTACAGCTAGTTCGCAGCACACTTATGTGCCGCTGAACACCGATTGAGAAACACTGCTATAGAAATGCGGTCATTTAACTCGCTAGTTTTCGACATGGTATCGTTATTCTCGGATGGGAGACCGCGCATTATAGGTACATACTATTCTTTAAGCCTGCACGTGCCGAAACGGTGAGCGAGCTCCGCAGTTATAATATAGCTTTTGGCGACTGCTACCTATTATTATGTCCGGATTATTACGCTTTTACCTCGTCGACGATTTACGAGTTAAATATAATCACGTGCTACAAATATTGTTCCGAGACGTTTTCAGTAACTAATATACTGTTGTTCGGTTGGTTCATATTATTATTATAGTAATAATTAGTATAGTATATAAGTAATATAATAGGTAGAGATTAAAATGTAGGAAATTTTTTTTTTTAATTTTCTTTTTAAGACCAGTTTTTTTTTGGAATTTTAAATCCTTAGGCAAATATGTAACGTATGCGGAACGAAGATTTTTCATTTTTATTACGTGTCCTTTTTCTACAACAATCGGTGGCCGAATCAAATATAAGTACACGTAATGGCTAACGTATTTTTTTTTCCGTTTCGTAGATTTCTTTTGTGAGGATAATGTATTACAATGCAGCACGTCTTTTCGTATGCGCGGCCGACTGTTTATTATTATATTATTATTATACATCGTTTGTCGTGCTGTTATCGAGTGAACGAACCGAACGAGCGTTTATGCTGCGTGTGCGTGAGTGCAGACACATGTGACATATATTCGGCCCTCTCTCCGACGCACCCGGATGACATTCGAGGTGTAGGTATGCGTGTGCGTTTAATTTATTTATAAACGCTACGATACGACGGTCATCGGTCCGTTAACAAAGCCTCGTGTGTATGTGCGTGTGTAGGCCCAAAATATTTAAAAGCCTGTCCGAACGGAAGACGCGGAACAATTTTATTATACACACACACATACACACAATGAATATATTTTAGTGTGTGTATATATATATATATATATGTATAACATCATGCAGTGGATTGACGCCTTGATGTCGGGTTCGAAGTATTTTCGAAAGACTCGTCGACCGTTAAACTACACGGGATAATGTGCGGCGGCGGCGTCGTCTCACTATATTTATTGTGTGTTTATACGCTTACTGCTGCAGCAGACATATTTTATCGATCGTTACCGAGTCGTAGCGGATACAAACATGCGTACACTCGTACACATGGGCTCGAAATATTTTTGAAAATAAAGAAAAATCGGAAAACCTATAGCCCCGCTCCGAAGAGTCACCGGCTGTATAAAACACCTGCAGTATAATCAGGTGCGCAATTTGGGGTTGGGCAGGGTATGCTTATACATACTTAAAATTTATCATGATCCAATTTGGCTTGACTATATTTTTCTGCGCTGGGCGAAATTTTTTTTCTTATTATTATTTATATAATTAGTCTCAAGCATCGACATCTTTGGCCATAATAAGTTGTTGTAGGTGTCAATGAACACATTTTTGACATATTTGATGTATTTGATCAGGCACCGGCAACCCGCGGACCTCCAATTATATTTCATGGTGTTTAAAATTTCAATTTTATATCTTAAATTAATATAAATAAAATTGAATCATGACTATTACATAACACATCTCATGAGATAAGCTATGAGCAATAACGTAATCTAATCGTATATAATGTTTATATATAAAATAATTTATATTTTTTAATATTTTAATTTTGTATGCGGTTCTCAATGAAAAACTGAAAAAAAATGATGGACCGTGTAGGTAAAAAGGTTTCCGACCCTTATATTTGACTATACAAATGCTGACTTTCTTTAAACAGAATAATGTTTGTTTTATTTTCCATACTGTCTATAAAATATAAATAATTAAATTTAAAATGAAATAATGTAGGTAGTATTAACCTGGGATTATTAGGTATATATACAATAATGATATTATATCAAATCATTATATTGATAAAAAATTAATTATAGAGTATAGTATATTATAATATATTGGCTTAATTTGTTGTTAGCATACCTTTCAAAAAGTTGAAATGAAGCACCTGAGTATAATATAGTAGTATAATAAGAGTAATGTATACAAAATACAATAATTATGATATTATTACGCAATATCAATATAATATCGTTACAATGTTACATCGCTACGTGCTGCTATATATTATAAATAATGATATAATAAGTTTTTCAGGTGCAAGGTCAAGATCCCACTACAATCCGCTTCAAATGTATATGTGTGTGTGTGTGCGTGTGCATGTGCGTGTATGTTGATAATTTATTACGCTATGGTGTATATAATTAATATTTTTAACAGAAAATAGGTACATTACAATTAATCTAAAATAAATTCGAAAATGTAACATTTTAAGAAAATAATTAATACGTATAATTGTGAATATTGGTACCTTCTGAATAATTCATTTATTCAATAACATGTTTTTGAAAAATATTTTTTTAAATGTATATTTTTATAGTTCTTGTCGTTGTGATTTTTAAAGTTTTTTTTGAATGTAACATTAATTTTTAATTTCATAAAAATATTTTTTGAACTATTTCTATACAAATAAATCGAAATTCTAAAGTCTACATTACGAGTTAAGTATTTTAAGAATAGGTAAGTAAAGTAGGTATAGTAAACCAACATTTTCCGAGGTATCCCTCTACGTCACTACTCAGCAAATCATACTTTAATACTTACAACTCATACACTACTCGTCTAAATTTCGATTTGTATGTATTGTAATAATCCGAAAAATATTCTTTAAAACAATATAAATTAAGGAAAAAAAGTATTTTTGTTAAAAAACTACAAAATTTATAAAAAAAAATGTTAAATAATTTTGTTAGTTATAATTTTTAAGATTTTTGTTACTTTCCGTTATTTTTATTTTGTTTTTATTATATTAAATGTCAAGAGAATAATTATTAAATATTTATCTACTGATAAAATAATAATATACTTGAGTTTATAGTAAAAAATGAACGCTTGCAAGCAAATATTATAATTACATATTATGTCCACTATTTTTTAAAGTGCAAAAGTAGCGTAAAACCCTTTTCTTGTGACATCTGACGTTGAATAAAACTAAATAAGCGTTCTTAAATGTTCCCTTGGTGTGCCTATCGATTTAATATTTTAATATTGATTTTATCGAAATTAAAAATTAAAAACGCGTGGTTTATAATATCATTTATAATAATGTTCTATATAAATAATAAATATAAATAAATTTTCGTGTTGCCAAAAACATTTTTAACAATTCCTACGAATACTGTATAGCGTGTACGGAGTTTAAAAACATATCTGTGGAAAAAAATGGGCCAAGAACGTCTCAGTAGTTTATATTTATTATAAATTAAAAAAGTCAACTCAGATGTATGACATAATAGTCATAATATAAATTTGTTAAGACTATTTTTATTATTTATTCTGTTACCCAAAGTACGGACACATCGTCCGTAAAAAATATATGACGTATATTTACGGTATATTCAATTACCTACATTTTAAAAATATACCTAGTCGTCAATACAACTGAAGACGCTAACTACACGAAGCATAAAAATCAAAGATATAGGTACAAAAATACGTTAAGTTATACACAATAATGTTATTTATTATTACTCATAATATTATATTAGAAAAAAAAATTCATTAAAATCACTACACTTAGCAAAATTACTTTATAGTTAAAAAAAACATTTTTAAATTCTACTTAAAATTAAAAAAAAATTAAAATATGATTTCTTATTACACGTTTTTTCACAATAACAATGAAAAGAGTTTGGTTTAATTCTATAATAAATAGAAAAAAAAATATTATTATTAGGTACTACTATTTTTCTATAAAGACTTCAATAATTACTATATTTATTTTTATTAGTATTAATAGGAACAATTATTCTAAAATTTCATAATTTAATATTAATATTATTTGGTTTGTTATCTTTATCAGTTTATCATGACGTAGGTGTACACCTTTGATTAGATTAGTTAAGTCGATAGATCATAACAGCGGCATGTAGTCAGTACCATGTCTTGATGTTGACTGGTAATTAGTGAGTACGTTATACTATACTGTGGGTAATATGTAATATGGTTTCAAATGTTCTCGTTTTCAGCCTCCCAACATTTAAAACACGTTTTTATTATACATTTCCATCATCTACCAGTGTGGATTATGAGTATAGTATTGTACTATTATGTATCTCAAACATCAATAATTGTGTTTCACTTTCAATTTTATATTGTATGAGTAGAGCAGATTAGTGACAGTAACACGCTTACTACTTTTATTATAATTTAAAAGTTAATTTTTACATGTTTATACAATCTTTTATTTTAATTTTTAAAAGCTTTCTGCACTATACAAGTTTAGTCCAACAATTCCATGTAAACGTGGAACGACGTACTGACTTAATAATACTTACTACTTACGTACTATAAATATTAAATAATATATAATAGGTATACAGGTTCTCTTCACAACCTGAATGTAAAATTACAGCGCGCACATTCTAATCACTGGTATTTGGTTCGAAGTCAGTAACAAAAATTGATTTAGTTATGAAATAATATAATAGTTACAATTAATTATAAATTACTTATTTGTTATCGCTACATAATTTAATTATCTATTAAGTTTTGATATAATTTTATTTGTATTAAGCAAGATAAAATATATCTACACGTTATTATTAGGTATCTAGATTATTTTAAAATCAACATCTAAGAAAGTTATCTGAAAATAAGAACAGATTATTTATAAGTAATATAGGTAATGTGGTACCTAGAATAATACCTATAATTTCTAAGTAATTATATTTTTTTTCTTTCTGTTCTTCATTTGTACCACGGTTAATGTAAGCATATTTTAGTATATTATTTTATATTAAGTAATAAATAAATAAATACATATGTATATTTTATTTCAAGTATATTGATTAAAAATTATTAAAATTATTAAAAAAATTCTATTAAAAACTGTTTAAACTTAATTAGATATTTTTAATTCTTTGCATTAGCGACATTCATATAATATCTAAATATCTTGTTGACATAACTAATATATTAAATGTTTACGGTTTTATTATCTGTATATCAATATGAATAATAATAATATAATTAATAACATGCATAAATTATAATCTATTTATGAATTAATTTTTTCCAATAAAATCAAAAGTTGATAATTCAAATCTATTGTGGATTGTTATTTCTTTTTGGTACGTTACGGATGGACTTGTCATGGTCGTCATTGATTCTTTTGCCACAAAGCTTAAAATAACATAAATTTGTTCTACCTGTAAAAGTGAATTATGCATTTTTTATAATACAAAACAATAAATACAGAGTATACTCATAAATATATACTATACAAGGCATGTCATTTAAGTTTTTCGTTATTGATGTCACTATAATGTTTGCATTCCATTTTTAAATCATGTTACCAGGCATATAAGTATATATTATACAATATTGTGTTTACCTTGTACATAAAATAACAGCTAGAAATGCAATTTTTTATTTTGGTTTTTGTTTTTGACATTTAATTAGAAATTGTATATTTTTGTGATTTATTTAACACAATTTAACAATTGGGGCTTTTTGTTCATTTCTCATGGTTGTAATTTGTACACAATTTTATTATTATTTGATCTTTATAATATATTTCTATTATACATATTGGTTTTTTAGTTGATTAATTATTAGAACTACGTTAAAAATGTATTAAAAAACTAAAAAACAAAAAAACTAAATTCAAAATATGAAATACTGATTCAATTCAAAATTTTAAATAAAATAATATATAATAAAATAAAATATTGGTGCTTTTATTTTACTTTTGGTATGCCAAAGGAAGTATTTTACAAAAAAATAGTGTAAATGTAACCCTGCTTACCCAAATGATGCGCCAGATACTATATAATAGTGTATAATATAATATATAGTAAATTGAAATATTCACAATAAGGTTAATGACTTACGGTTTTTTCTTCCACTTTTCTTGTTAGCATTGTCAGTGCTATTTACATTTCGTATATTTCGAATTTTTTTAAATGTCGATTGATGTAAATCCTCATTTTTTAATTCATCGTTCTCTAAGAATTTTTCAAAATATTTTCCATTGAACAATGTCAATGACAATGGTAGATGTAAATTCTTTGTTTTCTCTATTTTTTCATTATCTTTAATGGCATGTTGATTAGATATATCCTATTTATAAAATAACTCAAAAAATAAATAAAAGTAGCAGATATAATATTATTGGTTTATTTTAATTTCATTACTCAATGTTACCTCTAAAAGTGGTTTAAATAACGAAATCATTTTTTCATTGGACAATTTTGAATCATCATCAAGCTCCAATCCGATTGAACAAATTATAGTAGTCATCAATATTTGCAAGGCTATTATTTTCCACCACTTTGTTGCCATTTTTATTGTCTGTAAATATAAAATTGTTATAACTTATAAAGTTATAAGTATTATTAATATGCCATTATTAATTATATATAAGGCTGTCATATAGTATGTATAGTTTGCTGCAAATGAATAAAATAATAATAATAATAATACTTATTATAGGTTATAAGTTAAAGGTAAAGTTTATCAATTTTAGTGTCTAAATTTTTTTCTAAAACACGATATATTATGCTATCTTATGTTAATTTCAAATTTGTATACTAACTGCTCAAAGTACACATTATTTCATAAAACTTCCACTATATCTGTCATCAGAAGACAAAAATGTTTATGTAAAACTTTCCTTTCTTCGCCATCTTTATCCCTCTCCTTGTGTCCTTGTGCTGTACGTACAAATTCATATTATCATTTCCACACTTATTATAACATTGGACATTTTCATTGTTAATTAAAATATTTTTATTAAATAAAAAATTTGTGGACACATTAAGTGTATGACTGTGTATAAATTGTAGTGTTCCGCAATAAGTGACATACTGAGCCTGAGCGTCTGAGTCTATACTTTTACAAAATGGAGAAACATTGTTATCGAACGTCATAAAGTATAAGGCCATAAAGATAAAGTGTTAATCAAAGAAAAGAGATTAAACCGTATCTATTAAAGTTCGTCTTAAGCTCGTGCGTATAAACCGGCCGGTAGAACGCTTTTGCCGGTAGATCGTATACTATAACATGACAGTCATATATTATATATTGATGCAAATTTTAATAGTTATTAATATAATGATTTGTATCTTCTATTAAAATGAATTGTAAGAGTAATTAATATTAAATATCGTTAAAATTTATACTAAGAGGTTACCTATAATTGCAATAAATAATATAATATTTAGACGGGCGTGTGACAAAATAAATGCTAATTATAATCCATTTTATCCTTAGTTATATTATATTAAAACCCACCGTCTGTGGGGACCGTGTTGTATAAAACAATATTGTGTAATGATATTATGACTCGCGTCTTGGTTTTTAAGTTTTTATTTTTGTGAATTTGTAAGGCCGGGAATATTGATGTAAAAATAAAAACGAAGATAACATTATATATGATTTATTCCCTTCGATAAAAACACATGATCAAAAAACATCTAAATGAAATATATATGACATAAGACGTGGGTATTGCACATTATATAACCACATAATTTACCCAAAACTGTATTATTATCATGTATACTTTATGATAATAATTTGTATCGAATTATTTGAAATTAAATATACCATAAATGTATGGTGTAACCTAACTCGGTATGTCTTTATGCAAGGTGTTTCTATATATTAACATCTAACGCCCGTATTGCTTCGACAAATACTTAAAAATTATATTTTTATTTAACAAATAATACTCCACGTTATTCTGAAACTGAAATCGCCTGTAATAAATGTTTACCTTATTTTTTTTAACCCTTATTTTGTTATAGTTTGAAAACATTATTTGATAATAATTTCAAGTATCTATAAACGGTAATTTGTTTTTGAATTATAACAAAATAATAAAAACTAATAATATTTTATTAATTTGTTTGTTAATTTTTCTAATTGTTAAGAACAGGAATTGCTAAATGATCACTTGAAATTTTTTAACACAAAGTATCAATAAGATCTAATTTTCTTCTAGAAATCACCCTCAAAGTTGTAGAAAATCTAAGCATTTTTATTGTTACAAAATGTGACGGAAAACACAAAAATAAAAATTTGTTGTATAAAATCAATACATTCATCGTTCCGTTCAGAATCTAAAAATATATTATGGATGACAAAAAATAAACATATTGATAAAAAAATTCTAGTCAATATACTTTATGTAATTAATTTGATTGGTTCTGCAAACAGATCGTGATAAAAACAAATGGTTGATTCCAAGTATTATTATTAAGCTCAGACTGTCAAATCGGTTACAAATAATATGGTTTCGAAAGTGGATCGAGGACATTTAGATATTCGATTTATTTTGAATATAAATGAGCTATAGCGTATAATATAGTCGATTACTGCAAATATATGTCATCAGACTCCCGTATAAAACATCAGATGTGAGAAAAAAATCAAGGCTTTATAGATGAATTCTCAATAATTATTGACATTACACAAAAGATTATGATGTAGGAATGGTTATTATAAAAATATAATGGTGTGTATGTTTTCCAATAAAAAATATTTACTCAACCATCATACGTGATGGAATCATTTTTATTTATAGATTACTTTAGATTTCATAAAACGCTATAATGTGTCATAATACATGTGGATATTTATAAAATCATCGATTTCGATTTTTATTAAATGGAATTTGTTTACGAGTACAACTATAACTGTAGAGCACGGATCTGCTATGCAATTGCATATTTGTTTCCTTTTTATATTTTTGTCAGTAATCTAAAAGAATCGCAATGGTTTTAAACTAATAGTGAATTTATTTTGCTTATATTCGCATATTAAATGGTTATTAAACACTTAGCGAAAATTTAAAAAAGTAGAATATTATCAAGCACGAGTATAATATTGTCAAATAGAAAAATCAAAAAAAAACATTTTGTAGGCATAAAATAGTAATATAAATATGATAAATATGTAGGTACGGTATACATACATAGGTATATAAATAAATTATATTTATCAAGACCCTACAATTGTTCTCAGTCTTTAAAAATGTGTTAATAGATTAACATTACAGTTTAATTGAAGAAAAACTTGAAATACATATGGTATTTCATTTTAATAATAAATACAATTTTAAAAATATATTAATTTATTCGAAAAATTATTTGAAAAAAATATTTTTTCGTCAAGTATATTAGTACCTATATATTACCTATTATTAATTATTATCAATCGTTAAATTTATAAACCAAATAAAAATTGTGCATTTCTTATCAAAATATTTTTTCATATTTGTTGCATATTTTCACTATAGTGACTGCATATTATATTGTATATTTTGATACTTTTTAGTGCATAAAAATCCGTGTTTTAATTATAACTGTTATGATAATAAAAGTTGAGATAAATGTTGTCGGTTCAAAACTTGTTTTAATATCAGATACAACAAATGTGTATCTAGTATCTACCTATTTTTTTTTACTATATGTTATCAACTAGTAGTCAATAAAATGTTTACATTTTAAAATTTGAGGGTGGTTTTGGATAGAAAATTAGATCTATTTTGTACTTTAAACAGATAAATATCAAATGACCTAGTATGTACTTTTTTATTATAATCAAAATAAAAAATTAAGGAAAAATAGGAACTTTCACACCAATCCTATATTTAACAAAATCAATTTTTTTTTTTTTGTATATAACAACTCGAGAACAAATAACTGTAGATATTTGAAATTTTCACCAAATGTTTAAATTATTAATTTCTACATAGATTAATTTAATTTTTACCGAAACCATAGCAATTATTATTATTAATATTTAACTAATATTATAATAATAAGAATTTATACTGATAATATTGTTATTAAATTTTTAATATAAAATACCACTTAATCGTAAGACAGTGTGAATAGGTTCATTGTATAAAAAGGCATTATCATCTATACTCATAAATTTATTAATCTACATATTATTTTCAAATTTCATTGAATATAGTAAAATTGCTCATGTAGGTACGAAAACATTATAAGTCTCCATAAATAATGTTTTTAAATTATAACAAAATAATTAATATTGTTATTCAATGCACTAATTAGATTAAATTTTCTACTAGAAACTACTTTTAAAATTGAAGCACTTATATTACTTAAAAAGTTGCTGACAGACACAAAAATAAAATAAATAATAAGAAAATTTAATTATGTTATACTAAAATAATAATATAGATAATTATAATGAGTGTATAGGTACAGACTATACAGTTAAATAATAATTGTACACCTATACAGCTATTTAAATCATTATGCACGATTTTTTTCAAATTATTATAGAACTTCAATAATATTATAAAGATATTATTTAAATTATTAAGAAATACTTCATTATTGAACTTTGTTTTTATGAATCATTTTGTCTTACATAATTTAATATTCATTAATACATCTCCAACGTACCTAATTTTTACCTTTGTACGCTTTACTAAATTTAAAATTATTAATTATAATACATGGATTTTCACGTTTACTACTAATCATTTTTTCGGACATGACTCTGTAGCTTTTCTTACTTAAAAACACATAATAACACACTGATCGGTGATCACTACTCAATACTGTAAGGCTACTAGCTGTTACAGGTTACTGAAGTTATTCATCAAAACTTTAAATGTGTTATAATAAACTACTATATAATTCGAAATTCGATTTTAATTTACCTTGTGGTCTATGGAACTTTTCTTGTGAAATATACAAATCGAGTTTGCCAAATGCGAAATCAAGTGCAGACCTCTAAACAGTTGAAACACTATGAACTGGAGGGTGATATTTTTTCAAGTGTATTAATACTGAAGATAAAACTTGACACTCTAAACGCTTGAAACAAAAAAGTTCAAAAGCACCATTTCAATCAAAATAATCATGGCATATAGTGATTTGCAACAACAAGCACATCGTGTATTTATCGCGAATATTTACCTCAAAGGGAGATTATCAATGCCAGATTTCACACGGTCAACGTTACAAAGCAACTGTTGGGCTCCTTTGAATGGGATGTTTTGAACAAATCCTCTTCTTTACGTTTATATCCCTACCCGATGCCTTAAGATGACCTTGCTCACTTCCTATTGAAATTGCATATGGGTGGAAAAAACATTTCAAAATCAAAAATAATTCGCCCAGCAGGCGAGAGTATATAGATGAAATAGGCATTATACATTAGGTAGGTAGAAACTGTAGGTAGTACCTAGGTCAGTGGTCTTCAACTCTTTTGGACTCACGACCCACTTTTTTAGGCCTACAATTTTCGCTTAAAGCTAAAATTGCTTAATGCTTTGCAGTAGTACTATTAAAACTTAATACAATACAACACTTTTTAGACTGTATTTTAATTTATTAATTTTCTAAGTTCAATAATTAAAAGATTATTTTTACTTTATATAATTTTATAAATTTAATTTTTATTTTAAAAAGAAGACTTATCGCTACCCAATTTTAAAGATTACACGACCCAATAATGGGTCGCGAGCTCGCGGCCCATCGGTTGAAGACCACTGACCTAGGTTATAGTACTTGGATGTTTAGATATAAATACATGTTCTATTATATTTATAAATATCCAATATTCTAATGGGTACCCAGCCCCCCCCATAATAATTTCAATGGGTGCCTGAGCCCCTGAGCACCCATATAAAATAATGTACAGATTTATACAAAATGTTTCCGGTGCTTACTATATATATTGAAGAAAAATTAAATCAATTTATTACATAGGCGCACTTAATATAAAGACAGCTATCAAGTTGTTGTATATAATATTATTATCAATGTGATTATATAATATGACACATTAAGTTAATACGACAATATGTATTTATTAAATCTACCTTACTACCTTAGTACTTACACAATTTAAACAATATGCGTTACACCTTACACGTACATGACATAGCTATCGTATTTACATATTGTACATGGTGGTTATTTACGTATATTATATATTAGATTTACCTCTTCCTCGCTTAATCAAATCCTGCAAACACTATACTGATTTTGTCTCATTTAAATCAGTCGTTTTCTTTTCTTTTTATTAAACGCGTTTTGTATTGTAATGTTTATATTTGTAAAAATAAAAGATGTAATTTCACTACTGAAATTGCTGAAGTTATGTTTAAGGTCAAACCATCTATAACAAATAATATTTTAAAATGTGATTAACAATACAAATGTTGATAACCTTTAAAATAATTGTTATTTTATATTATCAAAATTAGTTATTTAAATCACAAGTATTATCTAAGTTGAAAATGTCACTCAACACGTTGTTAAATCATAAAATAAAACAAAGTATTTTAATAAGCAACTCAATGCCATAATAATATTATGTTTATAAATCCACAACAGCTAACATCACTATATTAACCAATCACAATTAAATGTGAAAATATTTAATATTAAGTGCATTGCATGATATTTATTTAAAAAAATATATCAAATCAGCAATAATAAGTTCTGATAAGTGTATTCTACAGTGACACTTGAGATTATTGTTATAGAATCACAGAGCCGTTTTAGTTTGGTGCCAAACGAATACGTATAGCGACAAATTTATGATGAGCGGCCCCGGAAACAGTGCGAAAAAATTATTGTTTTGCTTAGTCTATACTAATGTTATAAAACTTCAATATGTTAATTGTATTGTATGTAAGATAATACGTATTTCAATTTTGTAGGGAGATATGACCTATCTTAAACAATTTTGTTGAATAATTATTATCGTAATATTTCGGAAATGAGGATTCTGATTCATTGACAAAACATTTGTCATTTTCATTATACACAGGTACTGATCTTCAATCGGCTCAATTTCTCGGTCTGACTCTTGTTCGATATTAAAAAATAACCCTCTACCTACTTTTTGCACTTGATACATCGCATTACCATTCATTTTTTGCGAACTAGAAGTTTTCCATTTCAAAATATTATCCTTAAAAAATGTTTCCTTTTTTCTCGCGCCTTCGTTCAAGACACTTTCTACTTAAACTCAATTAAAATTTCACTAAATGACCCCCTCTCCCCTCTTCTAGTTATCTGCAATATTCCACACATTCTTGTAAACTCTTCAATTATTTTCTACCAATGTACACATTTTCTTTAATTATTGCCTTAAATACTCTAGCTCATAATATTAGTCTATCCTTCCTCTAATTTACATATTTTTATTCTGTATTCAATTAATCAGTTAGGTGAGATGCCGGTTTTAAAATGTTATCTAATATATTATTTAAGATTATTAATCTATTTATACATAAAACATTTAATTGCCACGACGCGCGAATGACGGTTTTGACCAAATAAACTAAAATAGAAAACAATTAAAAAAAAAAAAGTAAACTAACTTAATGCAGATTAACGAGTTTAATACAATAAAAATAATATTATATACCTCAAACCTAAAATGACCTCGAGTTTCTGTTGTAGTTACATGTTTTCGTCTTCAGATGTCTCGACAGTGGATCGAGCCGGGCCGGATGCAAAACACGTGAGAAATATGAATTTTAGTAATATTATATTATATTTCAATATTATGTCATGTGGTCGAGAATAAGACGGCAAAAATATTAATATTGTCCTCTGAATAGAATGACTGCAGAGAAAACAGCTCTAATATTATAATTTTTATTTATTCCACCAACGGTATATCCATATATGCGTTCTACACTGACACGCATTTAACGCAGCGTTTGTCGAGCTATAACAGTGATCAGCGGCTGTATAGTTTGCCTTGCTCTCTCTCACTATCGATTGTTTTTTTACCTGTCTGCTTATGATTTCTATTGATACAGAACATAATAATATCTAAAATATAAAAATTTTCATATTTATGTGTATTAGGAAGCCAGTAAACGGGTTAAAACCAAAAGTTTTTGCACGATTCCACGTAAAAACTTTGAACTGGTTTAGTTAACCTAACCTAACCTGATATAATTGTACCGCATTTCGTTAACACATTTCGTGTGTGTCATGAATTAATTTAATATTGATAATAAATGAATAACCAATTAACATATTATTAAATAAAATAATTAACTAGTTTCTTCAATCGGTAGTTTAAACAGTTTAGATTACAAATAGACTTTACTTGTGTAAATATCAATACGAATTTATAATTTTTTATTGTTTATTGATACTTTAATTAATTCGTAAATAAACATTAAAAAAAGGAGTATATTATTTGTTATACTAACTTATATACTACTTATACTTAAGTGGTTATAATAAATTAATAGTCATTATATAAGTTATTGAGTTACCTACTCTACCGATAAATTGTAATTAGGTTTAATACATTTTTTTAATTTAAATTATTCAAAAATAATGATGAAAACATCATATTTTAAACTATATTTCGATGTAAGTCAATTGCATTGGTGGTGATGGAAAACGGTTCAACTATATCACATATAACTTACAGAAATAAAAAATATATTTAATATTTATTTATTAAAAATGTTTAAACTGTTTGTCTGTTTGTGTATAAGCTATGACCCCTTTAGTTAAAATTAAAGACCGCGTATTTCGCATATAATGAATGTTCATATTTTTACAAGCAATGACATGCATTGAAGGATTTTCATCAATCATGCCTGAATAAATATTACAAAAATTGAATATATTTAAAAAATATATAATATTACATTTCCATAGACCATTATTACTTATTAGTTGGTCTGTATGTAGGTTTGTAGGTATGTTTGGTTAATAGGTAGGTTTACCTAATTTATTGCAATACTGATTTTCATATCGAATATTTTTATCTTATCTATTTCGCCTAATATTATCGAATTACAAGTTACGTACAAATCGAAAATCGTTTTGCAATAAAAAAATAAAAAAGTCTCAGGTTTGCGCGTATGACGCGTATTAAATAATAATTTCACATATCTATAGGATTTACCAATTAAGATAAAAATTAATGTATAAATATATATTTTATTATCAAGAGTATAATACTATGTGTGTCCAGTTATAAAAATTAAAAACAACGATCGTTAAATGTCGACAATTACTCACGGCAGACAGACATTTAATTTCGTGCATAGATTAAAATTTTATGTTGATAATTAAATTAATTATAATTGTTCTTTATTGTGCGATTAACATTTGCGTTAGAAATTTAAATACGTTCACTAAAATACATCTACTATTGTACACACAAAAAAAAAAATGAGATAATACAATGTTCGTCGTATTAAAAATCAAATAATTTCATTAAACGAACGCATATAAGTGTTAAAAAAAAAATTAAAATAATTATTTATCATAATATTAATAAAAAAATTTACATTCTACAATATATATACTTGAATTTTAAACGTGTAAAAAATGTATAGTCGAAGAAAAAATTAAACCTATTTTTTAATCGTTTAAGTTTGATATAATAGTATAATAAGAGCGCAAAGAACTATATGTTATAATAACTAAATTATTATTATTGTTACAGTAGAGTCCCGCTAATCCGGACTAGATGGGACCGGACTCTCTCCGGATTATCGAAAATTCGGATTAAACGAAATGACTTTTTTTTTAACTTACTAATTAATAAACACTATAAATAAACTGAATAAAAAAACACTTCATGTATTCATACGAATTCAAAATTTATTGATATACGATTTTACATTAGGTACACGCATTATTATTTTTATTATTAAGACTTGAAAAACTCGGTGATATTTTTTTGTTTTAATGAGGATTGACGTAATTTCGCTGTGCGATGTCTTAAACGCATATCATTAGATGTCATATCTTAATTATGGATATTCCCGAATATATATATATATATTATTTATACACGAGTACATACTAAGTATGAAACATAAATTGTCCGGATTAACGGGACTCTACTGTATTGTTGTTACTACATAATTCACATATAAATATGTTGATACTATACTGTCACATCTACTGTGCAGTCTACTACAATATTGTTCGAACGGTTCGCAAATTCTATGACTTTTTTATATTATATTTTAACGACGAAACAAATATTTTTGATTTCCAGACTGTTATACAGATAATAGGGATTATATAATAACACGACTCGTAGAAGTACCTATACTCACCTATTATTATATATAGTATATCACCTACTTATATATTATGATGCACAACTATACTATAACACATATTTTATACCTAAGTAGCTGTACTCAACTATATATACCAAATCGACCGCCACTGGTAACGATATAATAGTATTTTTTTTATTCACACCACTGGTATGGCGGTATATGCGATACAGTACAGCATAACAATATTGTGATGGTGCGATATAATCGTATTGATATCATATTTTGTTTTTTACATCATATACCGTAGGTTATTGCCCATGTCGAAACACGATCCTTCGATAACAAGCGGCGTCGATGGCAAGCAGAGGCGGAATGTATAATAATATTGTGTTCGCGGCACAATATGTTGTAAATCGCGCTAATAATAGTCCGATCGACAACGGTCGGCTTCGCCGGTGTGTCCAGTGGTGGATTCGTGTTACGACGACGTGTCGTCGGGTGAACAGAAATCAAAATACCGTTTATATTATAGGTACAATATAACAGACGACAGTATGTCGATAATATAAGGCATAAATACAAAACACAAAAGTAATATAAGAAAACACTCGTCATTTATTGTGAATAATTTTGAAAATATAGTATAATTATAAGTACATAATATATATATAATAAATCATCGGATACAGGAATGACAAATAATTAATAATAATTATTAACACTAAACAGTAAACAGAAAAATAATAAAATAAAAGTTTAGGAGTAAAAAATACACATTACAGATATCCTTTATCATCTAGATAAAGGAATTCACATTATTTAGTTATAAGATTATATTTTAATACGCACCAATGAACAAAAATGATAAAAATGAATGTTTACGTGATGAGATAAAATATATTATTTATTATGCGATAACGTAGTCATCGTTTAAAATCGAGTGTTTCCGTTATAAGTGCAAGTAAAAGAGCAGTATAAAAAAAATTAAATTGAAAATGCTCTGACAATAATTATTACCAAGCAAAATATTCATTACACAATAAAAGTTAAAAATAATAGTCGAAAATCCGACAGAAAAAATAAAAAAAAGTGGCTAATTTACCATCGACAAATACAATTATTACATTATGTTTGTAAAAAAGAGCGATACCAGATGGCAGTATGACATAATATAAAAATTCGATAATGATTGAATGAAAAGCTCTCCCACTCAAAATATCCTATATCTGTCTCTGTCTATCTCTCTCCCGATAAGTTTCTCTCCATTATACATTATTAAAAATCATAAAATATTATAAGATAATGAGGTAAAAAAAAAAATAAAAATTTGAAAACGATACGATCGAAATTGTAGGCACAGGCCTGCTGCTGTATTAGCGTTTTACCACGCGTGTGACGCGTCATTAAGATGATAACTGTGTACAAAAATATTGTGAATATATTATTATAAATCTAAAAATGAATTATCGCACGATATGCCGATTTTGTTTGTAACTAAATTTAATTGAATATATATAACCTTAAATTATGAAAAATAAAAAAAAAATTAACACTCACACCACACAGTCTACACGGAACTCTGCAGTGATAGTTTATATAATAGTACCTCAATGATGATTGTCATACGCGGATAATAAAATCAGTGTGCAATTTAGAACATAAGGTACACGTAATTATTAATAAATCACTTGTTAGTGAACGATAGACACTTAAATAGTCGACGTAAACAAGCCACGTTAAACATTATTAGAAATCATATCAAAATTAAAATGCATACTTATAATATATAATAATAAAAAAGACGCGCATTAATTTGCACGGTGGGTGGGGGTGCCAGAAGGGGCGTCGAGATAAGCATGGTGCGAACGAAACGATCCGTATATATATACGTAAATACATCACGATCTAGAAGGATCGTCATATTGGGGTTAATCTCCCAGCACCCTCCGTATTCGTTTAAAAATTCTAATTCTAATGTATAAGTACCGTAAGACTGGGTATACTCGGTCACTTCATTAATATGGTTAACACGGGAAAAGTTTCAAAAATCTCGAATCAAGCCGTCTGGAAATATTGATTAATAGTTTCGCGTTGGAAGGCTCGTAGAGACTGTAATAAACCTTTGTTTATTTTAATTGAATTACTTTTATACCTTTAATTAGTCTTGGTAAAAGATGAAAAATTAATTTTTTATTTAATTTTTTTCAAATCGATGATAATCATTTTGCAGTTTATTTTCCTTGGTACAATGATTTTAAATATTTTTTTTTAGTTTTGAGAACATTTTTGTATTTTTATATGTTTGATAACACTGCCATATAATGGTATTGAATATAATTAATAATATCTCTCGAAAAATATTAAAAATCACGAGATCAATAAAAATAAAATGTCGACATCAAAATGTTTCAAAAAAATAAACTATAAGTTGGCTATTCTCGACTTTTTTAAAAATAATTAAATATATATATTTTTTTTAACTTTGTTGCCAAAATAATTAAATATTATCCTCTATAATTTTTGTAATAGGTAATTTTACTCTTAAGTTATTCCAATGACCATAAAAATAAACGATTTTAGGTGAGAGCATTTTATCTATATGTTGCAACTTTTATTAAACTTTCGTTTTTATGACGATAAAAATAATATGTCCGAGTATCCATCCCAGGCTTACTGTATAGTCGATAATAACAACTAATAGTTAAAATAATAATTGTAACTTATAACCTATGTATATTAATTAGCTATAACCTGTTCGGTCCTTAATGGTCAAATAATATGATAATAAAATGAAAAAAAAAATGATCTCATCAGTCTTATCCAAAGAACACGCGATTTATAATAACAAAATAATAATATACCTATATTATCTATCTCTGCGCAATAATATAATATATTATATATAATATTATGCGTATCACGTATATATAAATATATATACATAATATAAACGCGAAAATGACGCGATCGCAATAATTATTATAATAGTACAATATAATATAATATGCTCTCGTCGTCGTCGTCATTTTCGGCACAACAATTTATTATGTATACGTAATCACACACAATATATAATATATACATATATCAATAGCGCACACAATAACATTATATAATATAACACGACAACAATAATAGGTACAGTCTCCTATGCGAGCGCTTTGGACATACTTAACTTGTGGAACGCTAACGGCGGACCACCGGTATGAGCGGTGCCACGTTGTTGGGTATGCGAGTCAACACGTACGTCGTGTCGCCCATCGAGTCGTTGTACGATGCGCCGGCGTTGGCGTGGCCGCCGCCGCCGCGGTTCTTGCGGCCGGGGTTGGGTGGTGGCAGCAGCGGCGCGGTGGTGGAGCCCCGTTGTAGCGCGGCGGCCGCGGCGTTGAGACTTGAGGAGAACGGCTTCGAGCGGGGTGTGCACGCGCACGGCTGGCCCGGGTTGCTGCACACACTGCGTTTTTCATAAAACAGACAAGCGTCGAATTAAAATCGGTTTTTAACAATATCCACTGATGTATGTATATAGGTACGTGATGCGAGTATATCTATATACGTTATAGATGACAAAATCCCTCGTCATCGTCATTGTTGTTGTTGTGGTCGTATACGTATAATATTATTAGGTATGTTATTGGTTATAATGTGTAGGAAAAAAAGATATTGATTAAAAACATCAATTCGAATCACGGTCATATTTTATATACTCTTGTTAAATTCAAAAATTAAACTAAATGTCAAGTGATTTTTTTTTTTGAAAAATGTTAAAAGTATTTTATTTTTAGTTCTTATTACCTATACTTATTATCATTATCAGTCAATACGACGATCACCACCTGTAAGCCAACTTATAGCAGCAGGATTTGAAATAAGAAGCTGAAACACCTCGTTGATATAATTTGTATCAAGTTTGGTCAAGTAGTTTCTGAAATTAGCTGTTAGCGTAAGTTACTAGTTCGTTATTGTAATGTGTTTTCGCTCGCTTCCATGAAATTATTACACCAATTTTTTAGGATTGGATGCGTATAGGAATGCTAAATAAATGCATAAGCCCATGCAGTATAAAAAATGTGAGATTGTACACGATCGTCTCGGTATTAAACTTATTTTACTAACTAGTAACTAGTATAAGAGTGAAAAAGTATATACGAAATATCTGCTCTAATTACACGGTACAAAAGTAACAATGAATAATGTTATAATAATTATTTATATATTATGAAGATTTGCGGTCATATTAGTATATCTGCACCATATTATAATATATATATTACATAATACATATATGAGTACTAATAAAGATCCACACGCGTGTTGGGTGGCCAGAAAGAATATAGAAAATCTAGTGTAAATGAATATTTTTCCTCAGACTTTATCGCATATTTGCATGTAGGCAATTATTATACTATTATACTACTTAAAATCTAATGAAATAATATGCAGATAGTGTAATGCACAAATCATACTTATTTGAATTTAAAAAAATATATTTAAGTTCTAAAAGTAAAGGCACACGATACGGCCGTTGTTGCACTTACGATCGACAATCCTATACATGCCGGAAAGTCCCTACCCTTTTAACAGCACAGCCGACATCAATGTTGTACCCTCAAAGACATCAAGAATATATTTAAGTTTGGGCTGCATGTTCCCTGTCATAAGTTGCCTGTATCTAGCAAATGTATACTCATGATGTATTGTATTAGACATAAAGTGTATGTTATACATTTCTCTATGTTATTATTATTAGTAAAAAACTTTTTTCCATCTCTCTCGCTTTATTAATGGGCACAAAAGTCGATCGACGACTGTACAATTTACATATGTATGATAAATATTAAATATATACGCGGACTACTCACCTCTGGTAGTTTCTGAATACGTCCGACCTGCGGATCATTCTAAACGCAGACATTATCAACAGGGTCAAGCCAACTATGCACGCTATAACAATGGCGCAGGTTATGCCGAGCATCCAATTGTTTACGTCATTGTCCTCGTTGAGGAAGTTGTTGTTGACGTAGGACGATAAGTAGGAGTTGTTATCCTTCTGCAAGACCGGAGGTGGTACAAAATCTGGCACGCCGCCGTGACGAGGAGCCCACGATGACCCGGAGTGCTGGTCGTGCATAGGGTGTGACTTAGCTGTAGCCATAGCGGCTGCAACCTCGGCCGCGATGTCGTCGTCGAAGTCTCCGGTGTGTATGACCCTCTGGTCATCGGTGGTCTGCTTCATGATCGGCGCGACTGCACATGCGAAACCGACAAAACAATTTATTTTTATAGTCACACACACGTCGTATATGTACAACAGATATGACGATGTCGACGACAACACGACAATATACACGCAAATCTATGTATGTATAGATGGTTAATATTATATACTATTGTGACAGTGGCGTGGCGGACATGAAATTGTTCATAATATGCGAGTCTGATATTCAACCCATTCAAAACGTGATAAAAGCCTGATTTACTGTCGGTTTTTTTTTTTGCTTTCTGTCGTATAGTTAATACTTAATTACCAATCGCCGCCCTTGAAAAACTCTGAGGTGGTTGACTCTCGATTATCCCCTCCACCATACCACTGTGCACGATATGTACTATGTATATTGTCGGTATAGTCGCGATCACGTACATAATATATTATTATATATTTTATATTATAAACGATACGACCACGGTTGCAGGATGTAAGGTAGGTTGTGTGCGGTGTGTCCGTGCATGATGAGAGTAGTAGACTTATATGGAATATTATTATCATTATTATTATTATTAATAGTTGTTATCACTTATCAAGTATAGTACGTATATTTGATAATAATAATATTATAAATGTGATTACAACCGATAGATAGTATCTCTAATTTTAATATCAGATCCGTTTCCGTCATTTTTGAGCGCGACCAACCGAACTTTTGGTACTAATTAATTCTGATCAGAAATATAATATAGATATCGACGAGACGAATGTTCGTGTAGATATAAAATATCTATAGTTTACAATCATTATTAATTTTTTTTTTACCCGTAGATTCTGGTCGTCGATGTCGGTTCAATTAAGTTGGTATTTGTTTTTTAACATTTAAATATTTGATTAGCGTAGTCGTGTTTGACTATAATAATATGATAATATAAGAGATGTCAGTATTTTTTTCCCCTAAATCGACGTTATCATTGTATAAAATGCATAACTCTTAATAACGGATGAGGTTTAAATCGCCGCGTTTTCTGCGGATACTCCGACATAAATGAATGTACCTGCCTACCTATATTTAGCACTACTACTCTGCAGTACTCAGACACATGCACACTGCATTTCAGTATCTTCAACCTTATACCTATCTCCCAAGACCACGGTCGTAGTTTATATTGATCATCTGTTCTGAGAGGAGATTTAAATATAAAAATAAATAAAAAGACGTGTATCAGAGAGACAAAACTCTGTCAAGTCTCATAAGCTTTCGTTCGGTATAGACATCATTTGTTATCGGCGTGTGCTTGTGAAATATTATAAATGAGTTATTTTTATTGCAAAAAATAATCCATTAACAACAATGATATAAGCGTATCAGCTACGTTTAGTTATTTTTAATTTAAAAACTATCATACCACCATATCAAATAATTAAATGATTTGAATTAACTCAAACACATTCAGCTACAGATATCGTGGTTGAAATATATGTATTATTCGTCGATATTGATTGAGTTGTATTGCAAATGATGTCGTCCGTTCAAAATATAAGCATCATGTGTATGTATAGGTATGCGTAATTTTATATATAATATAATAATACATAGCATAATTTATACGTAATATATACATATGCAGTAGAAATCGTTTATAATGACAACAATATTGATATACCGGACTTACAATTAATACACTATACTTTTTAATAATATAAACAATTGTGTAAATATTTTTTGTTTTAAATATAATAATATAGTGTACATTGTTTTCTAATAAATTTTATTTCTTAGTTTGATTATTATTGTGGTCCCTTGGACGTCGTCGTTATATACGGTTTCTGCTGTATATATAAAACTGTTCTACGAACAATAATTTTATATTCAGATGAGATATATAAGCACAATAAATGTTTAATAAAAAAAATACAAGACGTTTGTTGGTCATGACCATTTTTTTTTTTATTTACATTTTAAAATAGGCAATGAAGTCATTTACAATCACACGCTTTATTACTAAAATATTTCATAGTAAAGACATCACATCATAGAATAATTTAAAAATTGTAAATAATTTTTTTTTTGTATATAGTGAATTGTATTGTATTGTAAGTAGTATAATATTATTATTAATTAAACACATTATATTATTGTTATAGGTATTATGTACACATCAGATTAACAACAAATATATAAAGTGTTATTAAATTTCATAATATTTTACACTTATTAACAAGCACGCTGTAAAAACAACATGTTATTTTACGTACCCCTTTGGCTGTCGTGACGTTTGACAACAATGTGCTCCAAATTTCCAACAGTGGCATTTTGAGGCAATTCTTGCTGAACCAGTTCGGCGTCAGGCAATATAGGTTGCATCGCGGCGGGCTCGGCAGGAGCGACGATGGCGGCGGGCTCGGCAGGAGCGACGATGGCGGCGGGCTCGGCAGGAGCGACGATGGCGGCGGGCTCGGCAGGAGCGACGATGGCAACGGGCTCGGCAGGAGCGACGATGGCAACGGGCTCGGCAGGAGCGACGATGGCGGCGGGCTCGGCAGGAGCGACGATGGCGGCGGGCTCGGCAGGAGCGACGATGGCGGCGGGCTCGAAAGGAGCGATGATGGCGGCAGGAGTGGCGATGGTGGCGGGAGCAGCGGGGGCTGCGAGGGCAGCAGGAGTGGTGGACCCGATTTCTGCATTTTCAGAGGTCTCGGATTTGAGGGCAGATGGAGATTTAGGTTCACCCAAAGCGATCATTGAAGGACCCTCCAGGACCATTATTTCCTTATTAAACTGAGTACTGGTTAATCCGTACTTTGCAGCCAATTTGTCAGCAATTTCTTTCTGCGCTGTAGCATTCCGTTCGATTTCAGTGCTTGGCTCTACAGTCAAGGCGAGGTAAGTTTTTAATGCAGCGATGAGTACGGCTTGGGCTGACTTGACCGAACCTTCTGCTGGACCAGATTGGTTTCCATTGCACCTTGGTGTTTGGCAGCAATGGAAAGCGAAAATGAGAGCGTTGTTAGAAGCAGATTGGGCACTGTTCATGGAAGGAGCTTGGATGACTGGGAATTCAGAAGCGTCCGATTCCATTGATTTTAAGATTTCATCACAAGGTTTCTTTCTGTATATGTTCACCGAAAACAACCGTAGTCAGGTAACACACGAATGGAAACGTGTTGCAAACAGACAAACAAAAACACATGCCAATCAGTATTATGCAGACGATAATTTTTATAAGAGTAATAATGTATTATACGGTATGATGTAATTTGTCTTTGTTGCGTGATGGGCTATACGATTTTATGTAATTATTGGTGGTAAAATTTAAATGGTAGGCATAGGTATTTAACACTGGTATTTGTACGATATTAGAAAAAAAATAGTTTTAAAAATGTGTATAATTGAAAGGTAAAATAAATAAATAAAAAAAAAATAATAGCATGAATTCAAAAGTAAAATATAAAATTATTTTATTAATTGTTTTTATTTATATTATTTGACGGGTGAAATATTGATAACCATTTCACCAAAATCTAAACATTGAGAAAAAAAGATTCTATAAAACGTTTTATTACTATTTTATACATATTATAAATGAAAAGCCTTTTGATTGTTATAAAATATGATTTTAATTATATCATGTAATATTGCTGTATTAGAATTTAATTTAATTATCGTTCTAAATGGAAACTTTTGAACTTTTAAATTATCTATTTGCCATTATCATACTTTGCTATGGGGTGTGAAAATTTTAAACATCATAGAATGTCGAACTATTAAAAAATAAAACATATGTATACTGTACGATATCACAGGGTTTGGAAAAAAAGCGGGATTAAGTTACTTATATGTCGACGAAAACACATTGTGTTAGAAATGTTCGTGTTGTGTAATACATCTAATAATATCTACGACACTAAGGTAGGTACATCAACACGGTGTTCAAAGCTGCAATATAGGTATACGTGTAAAACTATGATAAAAATAATTAAAAATATAAAACTAAAAAGCAGCTGTGGAAAAAAAGAAAAGAAAATACAATAATACCTATAAAAATGATAATAAAAAAAGAAACAAAAAACGACTTAGACTAGGTATTTTATGCTAAATGCAACTATAAAATATTTACAAACAAAAAATTATTATTAACTGTATAATATTATATAGTTTTATACGATATTATTTCAAAAACAAAACGACGGCCAGATATGAGATCGGTCAGTGGTGTAGGTACATGTCACCCGTACTAAATAATTACACGACAATATGTATACGCAGCGACTGTATAAAATCCCATGACGTGTGTTACAGGTGTATTATGTACCCATCACCATCCGCCAAGACGCTTTAAAATAAATTACATTTTTTAATTCGATCGCAACGATCCCGTCCCTCGATTACCTCACCTATTCTACATTAGCCGCAGAATAATTATAATATAAGCGTGTAAAACGTGCAACTCAAATTACTGCTCAATGTGATATATTGATATTATATATTATGAAATGTAACGTGCGAACATGCAATCGCGTAAAAAATAGCCGTGGAAGGTCCAGGGTTTTTAAGTTACAGAAAAGTTTCAAAGGTATAATGGTACCTTATAATAAACCTTCATTGATGTGTACCTATTTTATATACCATATAACATATAGGTGTACACATGTTTAAGAAATTCACTTAGTTTTTAGTCTAATAAGAATATAAATTACGAGGAAATCTACACGATTAAATTTTAAGAAAAAGCTTAGCCTACACCTAGAACCACCATGACAGTTATACAATGTGTATATAATATAGGTATACATATTATTATGTGTCTATATGTTATATGCAATATAAACTCACGAATAATGTAATAAATCTAAGCAGCCGTATGATCCTCTTTCTGAAGAAGGTGATATGACACGTGGTGTTACAGTTTCAGCATCAAGTTTAGGAATATTTGGAAAGACTTCAGAGCCATTGACAGAGATTGCAGATTCAGTTCCTGTGAAACCCTGAGGTTTCGCATCAGGCGCTTCCATTTCTGGAAGAACTGTGCGAACTTCAGAAAAACATCCTAAACGAGTCGAGCAAACACCTTCACCACCGGCAGGGGTTAGGCATTCTGGCATGTTGCAAAAACAAGTAATCAAAGGAAATTGAGTGGGTCGGACAGTGGTCATTGTATCTGAAATCAAAACACCAACTTTTTTATTATATTGTACATGTAGTTATCGTATTATTGTATTTGCAAGAATATAAAATAAATATTATATTGTGCTGTGGTTACTGGTTTTATAACCGCGTTATTGTTTGACGGTATAGAAAACTTGCTATTTAGCGCAATTTCAGGATGTAATATACCTATAAAACATACTATGGGTATAACAATAGATATAACTGTATACCAATATCAGGAATACAATTTATGTTTATTTTAAATAATTAGTATATACTAGTTCATATATGAAGGGAGTTTTTCGACATGTTCAGTGCATATTTTTACGTAAAAAAAAGTGCTATAAGGTTCAAATCATAATAATACCTATTATGACAATAAGAAGTAAACATGCTAGGTAATATAGAATTCAACCGTCATGAGTATTCAGTAGAAAAATAATAAATATATGCAAAATATAATATAGAAAACCTATGGAAAGCGTAACTATTTATCACTACTCAGAAGCCCCGAAATGAAATGATAATAAACAACAACAACAACAACAATAATAATAATAACGATGATAATAAATTAATAATAATATCAAATTTATGAGAGCGGCGATGGCACGTTCGATGCGTGAATACGTTACAGAAACTAAACGTGCAGCAACAACCTGCTGCCATTGTTTTTGTTTACAAGGATTTATTATTATCATTCCTACTACAAATACTATTACTACTGATGTTATTGTTGTTGTCTGGCGCACATGGTCACCGCCGCCGACTCGAGTGGGCGCGATGGTGAAAGAGGAAGGAGCACGCGGGATAAACGGTCGTCTACTTGGCGCGTGCCGGCCCAGCCATGCGCGCGCACTCATTTGTTATTCTATAATATCGCTGTATTTGATTACATTATTATTATTATTTTGATTATTACGAAGGGGAAAAATAAAACTGTTGCTGCTGAAAATAGAATATCAATAACAGTGTGCGATCAAAGGCGGCATAATATATTATTTTTAATATGAAGCATAAATACCTATATCTATAAAGTATGCATCTATACAGTATACAGCTCTATTCAGATTACCCAATTTGACCTCGACCGCAGTACCGCACGCGTGCCATAAATGCACAACGTAATATATAATACGGCGAGTATATTAAATGATAATAATGTTATTGTTGTTGCTGTTGTGGTTAAGCGCTACAACCTACGGGGATTTTTTTTACGAATTTCACAAAATAATCTTAATATATAGGTGTTATATGTACCTCCTACACCTTTAAAAATATTTTATTAATGTTTCAAGTAGAATAATTATTATGAGCAATTATAATATAATATACATGTACCTACTTATATATTCAATGGACATAGAACGAGTAGCTAAAATAATTGACGAAAATTGCAGAGAGGATACGATGGGTGGACTTAGCCCTAATGATTTAGTATACTTTCCTTAGAATAATATAGATTTAGTCCCCGTAATCTTTTTGGAATTTTAAAGAATTATTATTAAAGAATTTTTGGAATAAAGTATTATATCTATACGTATACATAAATAAATTTAATAAAATATTGATAATTAACAATTTTTTTAATTGTTATTCACTTATTTAGTATATAATTAATTGTAATATATAGCTGAATGCACTTATTATTCTTAATTATTGTACTAATTAAAGGTAATATATTTATAAAAATATACTGAGAACAAAAATATTTTAAACATCGAAACATCATGGATATATAATAAAACGGAATTGTTTAATTAAAAAAATATGTATATATAATCAAATAAAATAATGAACTAGTCTCAAATTTATCATATTATACGACGACTTTAAAAAAAATTAATTTAGGTAGTTGATTTACGATGAGTTTTTAAATTGAAAATGTATTCATTTTATGTCAGGGAAATATTTAGAATTACATTTTTAATATGAATTTCTAACATGCTAAAAATTGGCAACATTTATAAATTATAAAACATTTGTTAAAAAAGAAATCACGTTTTGTGACGGTAAAAAAATATCATGAAAATAAATAAGTGCCCAATAATTATATAAATGAAAACAACTATGCATAATAAATAAATAGTGATTTTATATTAAAACATGATGATGTACTACCTATATGATGAATATTTTCTACCGTTCGACACAAACATAATATATAATAATATTAAAATAATAATAATAATAAAAGAAAAAATCTAAGACGTAATATATTACCAATCGGAGTTCCATGGCTGGCATCAATGAAGTTGGAGTCTTGTGGTAGTCGTGTTGTGGTGGGCCCGGTGATGACGGCACCGGCCGCGATTGTCGCTATGACAATCACGGTGCCCAGGCCGTGAACTATCATCGCGGAAGTCCGGCACTCCGCGGAAGAACGAATCAATATAAGCAAAAAAACTGTCAAGACTAAGCGTCGGCAAACGTACTGGACCGTTTGAGTGCCAGAGCAGCGCAGACAGGCCCTTATATAGGCCGGCGACGGCACCGGTTCGGCGGCGGCTCGCGCTCGTGTCCAGCGCCCCGGTGGCGGCGGCGCGAGCAGCGAATCGCGTGCCGCCGCCCACCGACACCACCGGGCCCGGATGATGCGCCGCCACGATGACGGTGCGGAGGGCGGGGGTGGGTGTGGTATACGGCGACGAAACAAAACGCGTAGCCGCCGCGCTCGGCCGGTTCCCCGACCCACCACCCGGCGCCACGAGGTAAACTCCCACCGACGATGCCGTCCGTACGCCACTAGCGGCGTCGTCGCGAGTACGGCGGCGATGTGCAACTCCGTTTTTCTCGGTCGTTTCCATATTATATTAATTTTTTTATCGTCGTATTTCGATTCTTCGTCATTGCCGCTAAGTCGTAAAAATAAAAATAATTCATTTCTCGGGTATAGCGTTTCGAAGGCGCAGGGAAAATAATCGACTCGAGTCGAACAGTTAGAAATTATAGAAGTTATAATAATTATATGTATACAAACAATAAATTTAATTCACAAACGAGTTTAAGAGTACGCGCTACATCATTCGTAATAATTGTTTTTAATAATTGTTTACCTAATTTTTACACTCTATGTAGAAATTCATGTTTGTTATACCGTTTGTATTTTTTTTCGATAACTCATATAAATACATTCCAAATCATTCATTTTTTTTTTTTCATAAATTTTATAGTGTAAATATTAATTAGTAAATCTACTACAAATAATGTAGGTATTCGTAAGTTTATTTCACACGAAACCGTTTTTACATATATATATAATCATTGTTAGATTAATATTGAACTGCTTTTTAATTAGTTGTAATAAGTATTTAAATATATTTAAGATGGACAATTTTAATTTTTTTCAACATTTCATTAAACTTGCCAATAATATTATATCCATTAAATAGCAGATATGTGGTATCCTCTTAAAATGAATAAGGAAAAAAATATCGACAAAATTAACCAAATACTTTCAATGATTTTAATTTTAACTTAAGGTATTATTTTTAAATTACATTAAAATGTTAATTATTATTTCAACAGTAAATTAATCTAGTTAAACTATAGTTTACTATAGAAAAATAACCAAGTAGTATTAAATTAAAAAGTTAAAAAAAAAATAATTTTTCAATTTAATTATGTTCTTTAATATTTTAACTAGTTAATAACGTTATTCTATAATAATTATAATTATTATTTTATTATATTCTTTATCGCCGGATATAGACGACGACGACGACGACAATAATGTATTATTTTCTACAGCTAATATTAAAAAAATAATAAATATTTTTTATTTAAATATAATATTACATCATAATAGGTATATATAGACATAAAAATATTGTAAGCTGAAATCAGATTTGATTTAAACAAATTTAGATTTATTATAATATTTAAAGATATATAAATACTTTTCAAAATTCGTCAGAAATCTCACATATTTAATACTATATAGTATATTATACACTGTAAATATTAACTAAAAAGTTAAACTACGATAATCGGTGATACCCAAAAGTACAAATTGTTTATTTTTTTCTCAAATTTTAGACTCATTTTATTCAAATATTATATATGTATTTCAAAAACAACAGTGATGGAGTTCATTTGAAGTATTATTGTATATGTTTTGTAAATTATATTTAATCAATTTTAAAAAATCACCATATTGACTATTTATTATAAAAACAAAAATAAAAACTGTGGCTTTAAATTTCAAGTTTAATTTAAAGGTAAGTGCTCATTATAATTATACTCATTATCCATTATATATACTTCTAAATTTAAAATAACTCATAATTCTAATTTTTATATTTTGTTCTGTGCGCGGATGAGTGATATATATGATTTTACAAAAATGCGTATATATTTATATATGTATATATGTGTGTAATGTGTTTATGTATATATATTTATGTTGTTTTTATGTCTGTGTACAAGACAATGTAGCTACGAAAAAAGCTACGATTTTAAACTTTGTGGATGATGGTTTGGATAGAAAATTGTATCTGAAGTTTGTACTTTAAAGACATAAAAATAAAAAATATCTAGCACTTTTTTTATAACCGGTAAAATAAACAAAAAATTAATGAAAATCGGGAATTTTCACGTAAATCCAATATTATTATTAAAATAATTTCCTGTAACCATATAGGTAGTTAATACTACAACATTTGTACCTATGTATATTATTAATTATATGAAATTAAATTTTAAAAACATGTATGATTATATATTATAATTGTCATAATTATTATACGCATCGTAGGTATAAGTAATAAGTAATAAATAAGCGTTTATAAGTGTAGGTACCTAAAATAATTATATGTATTATATTTTATTATTACAGTATACGATGGTGGTGCATAATATTTACTTTTTAGCGAATAATAATGTACACCTATATCTGGTATAGGTACCAATAATTATAATTATCTCTGCAGTTTCATTTCATAGCTATATTTTTTTTAATTTCCTTGATATATGGATGTACTTAGATTTGAATCTCTAGAACTTAATTTTTTTCTAAATCACCATCAAATAAAAATTCACTTTACAATTTTACCTAATAAACTACTGAATACTTATTATATACAACATTTAAAAATTATTTATAGTTTATATTTGTTATGTTTATTGTTTGTTCCGCTGCGGCGTTCACATATTATAAATAATAATAATAAGACGAATAAAAACGAACGAGGTACCTAGCAATAAATATACAGAAATTAACATAGTTTTTTGAATAATCTATAAAATAGATATAAAAATGTTTGTGTATACACGAAAATTATAATTTTATCATATATATATATATACTTTATACTATTTGAGTAAAAATTCAAATCAAATTGTTAATAATAATAATTGCAAATAATTCTGAAAAACTTTTTTTATCATAGATAAATTATGTATACCATAAATGTTCGAGTAATAATTTTGTATATATTTTATACTTGACGTATATTAAGTTATGAACTATATAATATACCTGTAGGTATTAGGTAAACTATAATCGCGTACGAAACTTAACGTGTACGTATATTTAACTTACGATTTATTGTAATCGATCATCGTCAATATATATATATATATATATGTATAGATAGATAGTTATAGACACACTATATACAATTATACATACAGTTGACATTGTTATTATATTGGATTCAATAGAACAGTCACATCATCTTTTTATTACGTATAATGTTATCCGTTATATAGATATCCTGCAAGAATAATGTTGTGTATAATATTATTATAAAATTATATATAGTATAATAATAAGGTACTATCTGTATATACGTGTTATTGTACATATTATACTATATTGACATAATGTATAATTATAATATAAAATTTCTAACCACATATTTTGTTTGATTTAAATAATATAAACTAAAATATTTACCTATGAATATCAAAAAATAGTGTCATAGTTCTACTTATATCAACTATAATATATGCTGTAGTATTATAACAAACGTATATTTATTTAAATTGTATAATGTTTAAATTTTCATTGCTAAAACGTTAAACACGTATCTAAAAACAATAAGGTAATAAAATAAAAATATACTCGCGCAATATTGGCTTAATATATTTGTATATCATACGACGTTTTAACTAAATATTAACTTTTTTATTTGCATTTTATACATAATTGCAGGAAATAAGCTATGAATTTATTTAATGACTTAAAGTTATCGGAACAATTTTCATTTCGTGTTTTGACATTTTCTTCATAATGTTAAAGTAAGCTATACTCTGCAGTTTTTGTACAGTCATTTTATTTTGTAAGTAGGTACAATAATCATTACAGTGTTGTGTATTTTGATAATTTTTAACACGCAAATACAGAAAGTTGTATAGCAGCCGTTATAACGAATCACTACATTACCAAATATGACCAAATATCAAGCATATTATGTGTTATATGTTTGAGATTAAAATGTAAATGGATTTTTTTTTTTAATTTTAAACTATCTCATTATCTTAATTATACTCTAGGTTCATAATTATAATATATACATATTATTTAAATATGATATATATATATATATATGCATTAAGTTGGTTTAAAATGCAGATAAGAATTATACTGCTGCTAAGAACTACTATATATATATATATACATACATTCTATGCTATAATTTACCAACATTGCACACTCGTAGACGAGCGTATTGCTTAATTAAATGTTTTCATATTTAATTCGTATATTATAATTTATAACACGATGATAGTCTTTTCTGTTCTGTATTTAATAAGACTTAAATAAGTTTAAGATGTTTTTCATCATAAAATAAAACGAGTGGATTTATTAAATAGCTAGCTCGTGTACATGCAGAGAATAAACCATATGAGCTATAAAAAATTATATTGAATTTCGTCTTCCTGACAGTTTAATATATTAATTTATATGTTTACTACGATGACGTAGGTATAAATCTGTAAATCTCTTTAACGAACAACACATGGTTCCATTTTCCCGTAAACAAGTAAACACATATGTTATAATACATGCGATGATACAATGTAATACAACGTTTCTAAGTCTATTGGTCAATGGTCAATAGATTATAAAATTTTGGCCTTTCAAAATTCAAAGATTCTACAATAATCGTGCAGCATCGTATGCGTTTTACCGAGGTTTATTCTTTTTCATTTCACGGCGCATTATTATATTATACGTTAATAGTTGACTGCTGTTGTACATGACATATATTATTTTAACTTAGATAATATTTTACACAATATTTATGCAGTCATAATCGTCAATTTGTTTTCGTAAAATCGCATTTCGTATCTATTATTTTATTATATATTGGCGTACTGTTGAATACCTATGTGACTTAAAATGTGTACAATTTCTTATTTAATATTATGGGAATAATTTTTTTTTTATTTTGATTGTTTTGATCTTGCTTGTTAGGTGTAAGTGGTTCGTTTCTGGTTTCATTACTTGACGAATGAATTACCAAACATTTTTAAGTACTTATTTTGAAATTTATTTTTATTTATAGAGCATATTATATATTCTGTTGATTTTAGGGTATACTACATTTGATGTTAAGTACAGTTTTTAATACACATAAAGTTTGGTCCCAAATTTTATTTTATTGACATCGGAAAAGTTCTAACTTTAAGTAGCTATGTGTAATCATATAGTATTATAGTATATAACTATATAGTACCTCATCTATAATATTGTGATTTGTGAAATCAAAAACTATTTTTAACCAAACAATTTAAGAAAAAATTCAATTACCAGTACCTATAGGTACATTATAATATGTATATCGTATTAATTTTTTGGAAACTAATTTTAAAAATAAATGTCACCAACGTAAAATATTACCGTATATGATTATATCGTAGTATAACAAATATATTAATTCATAATTATTATTATGTTTAATAATATCAATATGATGAATATAATATTTATATTATGATGTCTACATAATACGAATATTTCATAAGGTACATGATTTTCATGATTTTTGCTAATATTATATATATATAGCTAAACATGATTCTAACGATTCGTATGATAAATTGTATACATACTCTTATAAAAACATGCTTTTTCTTATTTAAATAAATAACATATATATATACTTGATATAAAAATTTGATTTAAGTTTATATATATTAATTGATAGTTCATCATCATCATACGAACATTGATAAATTTACAATTATTTTTTTCTAAGTTTAATCTCAACAGAATATAATATTTAATATTAACGATCGATACGAATGAACAATTATACATTTAAGCTTGGTTCATTAACAATAACTGTATGTACCAAGATACTGCGTGCAAATTATTTTAATTAGATGAGTAAAGTTTGATTCTAAAACGTCATAATCGAATAATAATAAGCTTTAAATGTGTTTCTTTTACAAATTTTCTTATAAAAATGAGTGTGCAAATTTAATTAGGCAAGTATAATGCATGGTGTAAATGGTAAAAATATGTAATTTTAAATAATAATAATAAAAAAAATAACCAATAATAACAAAAGTATGTTCCATTTATATTTTATATTTATAATACTCGGTAGAAGAAAAATATATATGTAAAAAGCATGTAGTAATAAATGTGCATCTCGATCTTTTTGTAATTTTTATAATATTCATAATGAGATGCGAATCTGAAAATAAATCTAATTATTAATTAAGTAATTATTTCACGATAGTTGTATTTTATTTATACCTATTATAGGTATATTCTAATTATCAAAATAACACTAATCGAACCGTGAACCACAAATCAACTGATAATAATATAGCCATATCGGTATAACAAATAACAATTGCGACTAACTCAAACAATATACTTAATAATATATACCTAGGTATACTATTATAAATGATAATTTACATTCAACAATTTCTACACGGTTAAAATAGTTTTTCTTATGATGATATTATTACTAATTGATATAGCATAATAACTGTAGTAGTAGTACCTATCTAACTAAGCGTTTTATGAGTAGAACAAAAAATAATAAACAATTAAATATCACGGTAAAAAGTGTGTTATTTTGTATGGTCCCCATAGTATTATTGACTTGTTTTTTTATCGAACATTTTAAGACTCATCATCCATGCTTTGCATTGTCTGCAATAACTTTAATTTCATGTATCGCAGAGAAAATTTTGAGAAAATTTAAAAAGACTTCTTCAATACCTATAAGTACTTGCCTACGATCTACCATTGATTAAATATTTATGGTTCTATACTTTTGTCCTTTTCTCACAGTAAAAAAAAAAACGAATTTACAAGAAAGGTGCACGTAAAAAATATATACCTATTTTAAAACCAATTCATATTTTCACCACTTTTCGCTTTGAATTTAACACAATAATATATAATATAAGTTTATACCTATTGCCTTAATTTTACTTCAATTTAATAGTGTGATGTTATATATGTATATATAGTAATGAAATATGAGTGCGTGTAACTATTTGGATTTATAAAGGCAACATTTTTAAAATTATTAAAAAACGCTCAAAAAACATACTATACAAGATATTTAACTACAAATGATTATAATGATTGACACAAATTTGTCTTTAATATAATACACATTATTTAGACTTCGTTAATTATAAAATATTATAACATAGGTACGAAGTATGAAATTTCATAAAAATGTATATTATTATATTATATTAAACAAACATAATGATTATAAATTATAAAAATACATATAATATACTGTACAAATTATTTTATCAATTTCTTCATTAAAATTATTTAAAAAAAAAAATAAAGAGATAATATTATGTCGGTACGTATATATTATTATTATATATAGTATAATATGCATATTACTGTTTAAAAAAAAATTACTCACTCTGGAAACACATACACACACACAAACATACATATATAATATTATAATACCTATATAATATTCCTACGATGCAGAGTTAAGTATAATATTACAAACGAGGTAGATGTCTATAAATTATAATGTTGTTATATACATTTAAAATCGCGTACAAAGGTTATCTATATTGTTACTTTAAAACTAAAATACGAATATGTAATATAATATGCATTATAGTGATGGGCATTCAGAAAATTATGCCGAGTTAAAACCATAATTTAACTACCGTTTAACCGAATGTGAAAATAATCATTTTAAAAGCGTCGTTTATAGAATTCGAACTATAATAAATGTTATTTGTAAAACAAATATCCCGTTGAACACATATATTAAAAAAATATTAGCTTTCCACGCTTTAGTACGAAACTACAGAATATACTAATAACAAGATATTAAACATTTTATAGGTATGCATATATAATATAGTTATAGAAACCGATTTTATTAGAAACAAAAGTTATTAACGCATAATTTTTCAACAATAGTAATAAATTTAGCATACTATCATATGATGCGATGTGAATAATTCAAGATGTAAAATATTATTATAAATTATATTATGATATTACATGAAATCAATTTAATTTATCTTGACACGCCAATACACAAACACATATAATAATGCTATGGTATTTCAATTTGTTGTTTTTATTTATATTATTATCGGAGAAGTAAAAACAATCATGTATTTATAGGTAAATTGCATCTAAAAATATTAAAAAATAAAACACGCAAAGTGATGCATCATTATATGATGGAAAAATGAAACATTGGTATTGTTTTTAAACAAGCAAAAGTGTTTTACCTTTGTCCGAAAATTACCAAACACATTTTTAAAAGTCATTATATTATAATATTATATTTACTAATTTGTAATAATAAATAATAATATAAACAGAAAAACCAATATTTTTAACCATACCAATATTAATAATAGTTTTGATAAAAATATTATAAGTATAAAATATATTACCCGCTATGAATATAGTAATTTGCAAAACATGAATAGTAAAAAGTACCTATATAGTTGTGTATACTTTGAGAGATGAACGAGAAAATTGAAAGTAATCATAGTAGTTGCAATAATGCATTATTAGAAAAAATAGAAATATCCGTGTGCAATATAATATACCATATACGTATGAGTGTAAGTATAAGATATTCAAAGTGGCAATGTGCGCTTGTCGAGCAAAAAAGTCTTAACCGCGGTTATTGTCTTAATATAGTGGGATTTTATTACAATTTTATTGTTTTCGAAACAGTCATAATTATGTGTACCTATGAGTATAATTTATTTAATTCAACCGCAACCTCACGATACGAACAATTTTCAGACATTATTCAAAAACGGTGATGTAAATTGAAATGTATTTTGTGCGTGGCACTGCAGTATATTATAATATGACAATATATTATTAAAAAATATTTACGATGGTTATTGTAACTACTCCGTGTACGTTGCTATTGTAATATTTAAATATTTTACCAATAAGTATATTCGTATAATCATTACTATCTACTAAATTGTACGCATCATTATATTATTTTTGTTGTAATAACATTTTATTTAATACAAATGTCATGCGGATGAAACTTGAAAATAATATACCTATTACCTACACTATATATTCTATAATAATAATATAACTTGTGATGCGGTGGTATAATAAACGTCATGTTCGCTTTAAGCTCGCTTCTGTTACAACAATTCTTACCTATACACGTCATGTATTAAAAAAAAAAATCATGCGATCTGTATAATGATTATGCGTAGAGTTCATAGACTAAAATTGAATGTATACAGTCGTATTCGCTATATTATAATATGTAGAACGTATTGGTTTTATGATAATGATTTGACTAATTAATCGTATAGTTGTTTATATTGATCTCCCAAACCAACACAACGAATAATCACAGTTAAACTTCCATCAAAAACAAACCAATTATACATATACGCTACAAACAAATTAATTAATAATATTTCTTTATATTCAATCTGTTACTGTATATTATGCGATAATTTTGTGTAATATATGTTATTATTATTCGGTTTCAATATACTCGAATAAAACAAAAATAAAAAATAAATAGTTAATAGTTTTATAAATTATTGTACAAGTAGATTAAAGTATTTTATTATTGAAAAAAATTAAGGTCAAACAAAGCGATAAGCCGTTCAAAGCTATATAGTACCAGAGAAACGATGTTATCGATGTTAACGGTTTTATAACCGGATAAACAATGTTGTAAATACATATTTGATTTATTTTTTTAATAACTCGCGCGTGGCCGGAACCGGCGGAACCACGTGTATTGTGTATATGTAAAGGTCGTTGCTGGTAATTCGATATTGCAAACATAATAATATTATAGTGTATAATATTGCAAACTTGTGCTGTAATGTATAATAATGCACAACAATATCATGTCGGATTTTCGCTTTCAATTAATTGACCAGAAAACTTCGATGAATCATAATATAATAGATAAACAAAGTGAACGTAATATATATGAAATAACGTACGTATAACAATAATATGATGCGTTTGTGTATAAACCTAGTAATACGTGTTTAGTAAAAAAATTCGAAAAATGTGAAACGTCGTTGGTTGTTTCAGTGACAACATACCTATTAATATCTTATACAGGTACTTTAAATTATCTATATATATTTATACGTGCATCTTGCGTTCAACATTCTCATAATTATCATTAATTTGACGTAAAAATGGTTTGATTAGTTTCCAAAAATGTCATCACCGACGGTGGTTTATAGAAATTAATTGCACATTAACGTACTAAATTGTCATCGAAGCTGTTTCCAGCTGCACGAAAACATTTAATTTCAAAAACGTTATTTTAACAAATTATTATTTTCTTCTGCCGTGTAGTGCGTACCTGATTAACAAAACCGATAAAAAAAATATACTATTTCTACTATACTAATAATAATAATAATGATTTTAGGAGAACACCAAATGTGATATTTGGGAAAAAAAGAACGAGGTTGATGAGTTATAAAAGTCGAGCGTAATATATCCTAAAAAATCTGAAGATTATCTGAGCTAAGATTCACTGGTAACAGGGATTTGAATAAAGCTTTTCATAATGGACCTAGTACTAATGGAAATGATTATTTTTGCTTTGCGCGATAATATTATTGGGTTACATCATTAATACAAACCGATTGATATTGTGATATAGAAATAGATTAGTATTTAAAACCTGAGTACTTGACCATGTTATAATAGAAAGAAAGACTTGTTTATGATGATCGCTGTTATAATGCTATAACTAATAATAATACCTAAAAATAAATAGTTTTATAGATTATTAATAATTAAAAAAAATATCATGAATATTATGTTTAAGTAGTTTGCTAGGAATTTATTATGTTGTTGAAACACAGTACAGCATATTTTTCCGTCGAATATTAAAATAATAATTGTTGTAGATAAAACTAAGATTCGTGTCTGAAATATACATTATTATAATATTTATGCGTTGGTAAAAAATTAAATAAAAATTAAAAAATAAATATAAATTGTTTATTTTGTTTATATTCCGTATAAAGGTGCATTTAAAAACGAGAGGGTATAATTTAGTATTAATTAAATATAGTATTACTGAAGTATTTTTTTTTTTTTGATTTTATGTTATAATTATAAAACTATATATAATATCATATACACAAAAACCAAAAAACTTGTGCTGATACTTAGTTTTTAAAGTGTGTAGGTACATAAAGAATAGTTATAATCGTTATTTATTAAAAAATTTTAATTTTAAATAATTAATAAAAAATATCCAATCAATTCATAACGATTACTATATACCTAATACATCATAGGCCATGTCAAATCATTCTTACCTGTACATGAATTGTGTCATTATAATTTTACACAAATTGATTTTTATGGATAATCAGTTATAATATCTATAGGAGTTAATGTGAACTTATTAAAAAATAAAATAAAGTAAGTTCATTAAATTATATTTTGTAGTTGAGTTTTTTTTTTCATTTGTAATAACAGTTAGCTACTATATATAGACTAGATAAGCGTCATCATAATTAATACGTACCTATTTTAGTTATTAATTATTTAATTATTAATTGATAATAAAAAGTTATCCTATTATAGAGGACATTATGTGTTTGTGTGGTCTTACGTATTTGGTTGATACCTGCAATTTATAATTACGGCAGCCGGTAAGGAAGAAATCTGTGCGAAGCTCACCAAAAATATAATTTCAATATTCTAGTATTATTAATGTTATACTATACTCGCTATCTAAATAAAATATAATTATAACAAGGCTATACTGTGTATATATCATAATATTTAAACCATGTATGTACATAGTATTGGATATATAAATTATTGAATATTTGTCGTGTCCCGATAAAGTCCGCAAAGTAGTTGGCACATAATTCAATAATAATACATTCAAGGCAAATCAGTGATATTATAATCAACCTGTTGAAAAGCAAAATAATCGCAATGTTAAATTTTTGCACGTCAATTTAAACCTTTTTTTTTTCATTATTCTCTTGTCTCTTGAGTCATTTTTTGCACGTTATATTTTGCTATCAATAGTTAGCCCGAGTTAATGGTAAATATCCGATTAACGTGTTATAATATAGGTTTGAGAATTATTGTAAAAATGTAAATAGTAACGTCGACGGAAAAATAAAAGCGTTATTTCTGTTTTATAATCACCAACAAATAATATAATATTATATATTACACGCGCGCGCGCTCGCATGTGTGGCATACCATTATAATATTGTATACGCATAGTTTTCAAAGACGTTAACCGATGTGAACGAGTACAGTGCGATAAAGAACGTCTTTTCATCATTGTCCGTCGTATCGCTGTTTACATATATGTAATCGTATACGCACTTGTATTATAATGTTTAAACTGTCAATGTTTATTTTCTCACGAGATTGCCGTTACTAATTATTATTATTATTATTTTAATGATTATTTTGCTTAATCGTTAGTGACGCGGGTGGTGTAGTCTAACACTGCTGAACACTACGGTGGTCTTTCGATAAATGTATTATTATTCAACTAGGAAACCACAATGATTTTCATTTTATAAAATTATATCCACATCGACAACGATATGTCCAATCGTTAGTCGTCATTCGTGTATTACATATGAATTTATATTAATAAAAGTTGAAGTTAATCTGTGTGCGCATAAGTGTTAGCTATCACAAATTTAATAGGTCTATATTGCACTCTCTGAAATTTGGTAATTTTTAATAAAACTATTCTATTGCCAATCATACTTATTTTACGAGTACTATTTACTAAAAAAAATCTGCACCAAACCCGTGGGGACTAATGCCCCACACTTACCTATAAAGTTTTATAAAATATATTTTCGATGTTATCGGCTGTATAGGTCTAAGCCCGAAGTTTTTTAAAATATCGTAATGCATTATATTTTAAATAATATGTATTATACACACTTTAATATTTGATACCTACTGGTTCCCATGATTGACACTTGTACAACTGTACTGCTTACAATGTATTTAACATCTTACTTATACTACCTATATAGTTTTGCTGATATAACATACGATTATTGTAGATACGGAGCTTAGGGGCGGATTTAAAACATATAAAGTCCATTAGAACATTTTTTTTACCTGCAAAATAATGTAAACTTTACTGGCATTATATTAATGTAAATTCCACTGATATTATAATAATAAAAAAAATCAAATCTAAATTTGTACGCATAATTTTATGTACAAATACATTATATATATGTATATTAAAATAAACTTAATTTAAACTATAGTAAGGTGGTACAGTTGGAAAAACTTAGCTTTGTAAGCATGCTTTATCACTTTATCAGAATAGAATGTTAACTTTATAAAGGTAAAAATCTACAAAATAATAATCAAAAATCAAAAATTTAATCTATAAAAATTACATACTATACCTATGTATGACATTAAATGCACTGTTTAATATATACATTTTAGTATTCAATTTGAAGTAAAATGTATGTCATTATAATTTTTATAATATATAGTCCTAATGTTTATTAATTATAAAAAAATAAAAATGAAATTGGTTAAAAATAACAATAATAGTGGAGTGAATGTTTATTTTACCAGTGGAAAATTAGTAATAGTATAATTTTTATATTTTTACAAGTCAATAAATCGTATCACAGAAATTTACGTAATACAAAAATAAATAAAACGTTATAATCGGTGTAATTTACAAATCTTTCTAGTTACTACACATTTATAATACTTATACACTGGCCTTGGCAATAACTAGTCGTAGATCAAGATACACTAAAGAATATGTGTATTATGTTCGGCTATACAATGAACTCCGAAAGTGTGAAGTTTTTGTCCATCAAACTTCCTGAAATCAAAATCAAATGTGCGTGATTCTTAACTGATATATGTTTAGTATCTAAATTAGGTTTTTTTATTGAATGATGGATGAAAATTAGATATTATAATATATAAGTATTAATTAATATTTAAACATTTATTATGATAGGTAATTTAAAATAAAACTGTGAATGCCTTTAACAGGTTTTGGATTGGTGGGTGGAATATGCCATCAACCTACTTAATTATAATGTATCTACCTATATAAGAGAATAACATTCGCCACCTCTCTCGATAACCCCTATTAAACTATATCGGTATCAATATATGTATATGTTTTTTTTTGATAAAGACTCATTGAAAATATATTTTTTCACCTATATAATCCGTACAGTGGTCACCAAGTCTTATGAATAAGGAGGGGAGGTTACTATAAATAACTACAGAAAAATTCATCAGTAGTTGTCCTAAACATAATATTATATTCACCCACACCTGACATAAAATAGAGTAAATGTATAGATGACAGGCGACAGAATGACATCATGGACGGGCCTTTATGTGTTAGTATTCAATAATAAAAAAAAAATTCCTTTATAATAAAAAGAATAAATTCAATGTATTCAGTGATAATATAAATCAATATAATGAATTTATCATAATTTGTTCGAAAAAATAAAATGTGTGTCTAAAATTATTATCATTATATTATGCAGGTATCAATTATGTTATTTATCATTTTATGTTGAAGCCTTGAGGGCTGTTGGTACTTTCGGTTAAGGTAAACTATAATTCGTTAGATTGAGATCAACTAGTACATTCGGTTAAAAGCAACTGGTACATTTTTAAAATGCCAAAAATAGCCGCCGAGGTCAACTAATAATCTACACTTCTTTAAAATCATCCATAATCCACTATTATGAGACCACTCACGATTACATAATATGTAGGTACCCCATATTGCACGACTCGTTAATCTCAATTAATTAAATACAATATTATGGCGTGCACCATATAATTATATACAACGTTTTATAATACATGAACGTATCAGTATTATATCAAAACACCTACTTGAATTGTATGTATTGCAATATTAATTATAAATCACGATTCACGACCTGGAGCCGCGTTCTTCCAAACATAGTTTTAAACCGAAAACCGCGAGCACGTCCGGACTCTCGACTCGGCGTTGAATACAATAATATTATAATACATCACATCCGACGACCGACAATAATAATATACTGTGATGGGCACACGATATAGCGTTTCTCACGATCGTCGAAAACTGATTTGGTAGCGCCCTCCGACATTACAACGATAATAGGCACATTAGTTCACAATTCCCGTGGGATTCCGTTTCCACGATAATTATCGTGGAAAAATACTATTAAGGGACTCTTAAAATACTCAACATGTAGAAGGCAAAAGTAGCAATACATTATGATTTATTTTATAACATTATGCATTGTTATGATTGCGAAATTTTAAAGAAATGTATTATTTTTAGCTTATTTATTATATAGTTACCTACAGTAAAAAGTACTAGCAATAGCTTCCTTAACACAAAATTTGAATTAGATAGCTATAACTACTAAAGAATTCGATTTTAAAACTTTTATCTTGTATTTATATTATTAGGCCTTTTGTTACCTTTAGGTAAATTTTCCACTTTTACTTCTTTCGGTATTTTTTATCGGTTTTTGACAATTTAAATTTGTATACATCATTACATTTTATAAATTACCGTTTAATTTTCGACTTATAAATATTTTACGCGCATCACACGTTGCATTTAATTAATAATATTTTTAATCTAAAATGATTTACATTTGATAGATTTTTATATTTTTTAAATTATAATTCTTTAGTATAGCCAGTATAGGTAATTCATTTCATATACTCACTTTTTTAAAATTTTAATGCATTTATAAGGTTTTTTAATACATTTTTGGGATTTATAGTGAATTTATTGTATGAATATTTTAAATTAAAATAATATGTGACTTATTAGGATTTGAATACACAGTGACAAAGTGTATATATTAAATAAAAAAAAAAATTGAATTGTTTTGCAATATCATTTATAATAAAATTCTAATAACGGCAGTTCGAGCGAAATTATAAAAAAAATGTATATTGTGTTGATTTTAGTAGAAAGCTCTCTTCCAAATAATAGTACTCGATTTCTGATTAAGAGTACAGTAACGATTGCGTCTTAATGCAAATCGGTTCAAAGAATAACGAATACACAAATAAAATATATTTCATTGTTTAATTGCACTGCACAATTAATCAATTTATAAATATAATGTAGGTTTTAAAAAAATATAATAAAACAAAATAAATTATAATAGATAATATTTATACAGTCAAATCATAATATAGTATATAATATCGTAATAATAAAATGGTCAATATTATTATTAGACAATTTAAAAATACGCATTTATATGGAGCAAATTGTAAAATATTTGCTGCAATATTAGCAATGCGTCATATTTTAATATCATGTCTTAGTATAGTCAAATAAGTGAAAATACGTAATTAATTAAAATTATAATGTTTTATTAAAATCTTCGTAAACTCGAAATCCGTGTGATATTATTTTTTCATAAGATTTTAATTTTTAATTTAAATAATATTAATAAACCATATGAACGAATCATATATAATATGGTTTGCTTGCTGTGTATATCGACATAAAAATATGTTAGACGTAATATGGATGTCTATGTCTATTTGTTTAATTTTTAATGATCAATAAAAACCGTGTTAATTCGCATCTATGGATTATAATATTATCTTCATCATCTCGTATATTTTATACGGGAAATTATTGGAGTATGAAATAGATTATGTTGGTCTGCAACCGGGTGATTCCCAAAAGTCCGAGGCCGGTGATTTCCCTCGGATAACAGGTCAGTGTGAACTATTTTTTTTTTCAAATTTCGATTGCGGTAGCTAGGAAATACTGTTTTCAGTGGTTATTAAAACTTTATGATAAAATAGCACGTAAAAAACTAAAAAGTGGCTGAATATTGAAGAGATTATTATTATACGCGTAACTCTGCAGTGAGTAAAACCTTGACATTGCAATGACTTTCGTTATTTTGATAACAGTGTTGTTATTTTGTCTTATTTACCGAATATTATTATAAGCTAAAGATTATATGGACTTTATCGCGACAAGACAAATATTCAATAATTATTTATAAACCATCAGGTAATTTGTATACTCTATTTAGGTATATATACAGCATACATATATATCATATACTGACCTTATTATTGTTATATAACACACTCAAATATCTGATATAGATTCGTAGGTGAAATTTCGGACAAAATCCTGTGGAGTCCCAGTTCCGATTAAATTCCAACAATATAAAACAATGTTTGTATAGCAAACAATCGTTTGTAAGTAGATTTATTTAAAAGAAAATGCGTCTAATTCAAATATAAATAAATTCAAAATATCATTTGATGACATATTTTTTTTTCAATATAAACGAGTTATGAAAAATTTAAAATAAGTTCCCATCACTCAACCCCGTCCAGTAACACCAACAGCTGCAACTTTGCTAATAACGCAAAACTGCATTTTTTTCTCTGCAAGAAGAATATACCTACACATTTGATTGTACAGTATTATTTGATTTTATTTTACTCGATATTACAGTAGTTATTCCATTATTAAAATTAGAAGTATTAGAATATGATATTATAGGTTACTATGATAAAAACAATACGATAATGCGTATCTGTGAGATGTGTAATGTATAAAACGTTTTCGTAGCATTCGTCATTCAGGAATTCTCATTGTAATAATTGAATGTTGATTTTTTTGTCAATGTTGCATATTTTCTTAAGTAGGTTAATAAAAAATGATTATTGTAATACAATAAATAACTTTTCTGTCAATAGCGTTCTATTTTTATCATGAAATTTTATTATCGTTTTCAAAGATAACTAAATTGCTACAAATATAGTGTCACTTATTATTGCACAATTGCAGTCATATCAACTATAAATATCGGTATTTTACATATAAAAAGCAATAATTATTTTTATGTGTAGTTATAATAAAGAAGTGCAATTCAATATTATAAAATATGTATAGTATATAGGTCGATAAATGTAGGACACAGAATTTTATGTAAATATGTGTATAATGTTATTAAATGCAGATTAATTACTTCTGATTAAAAATATCATATTTTACAACACTCTGAATTAAATAAAAATATTAATTTTGAACTACTTTTGCATATTTTAAAGTAGATGCATATTCTTAAATGTATCATCGATAAGTACATATTATTATTATTACATATTTTGATATCTAAATTATTATTCACAGTCATATCGACAATAATCATTTTATGGGAAATAAAATATTCAATCTGTTGTAAACAGTTAAGAAAACGTCATAGTAAATGACGTAGTAATTTTTTTGTCACCATATCGGTCATATAATGTATTGAACTAGTGTTGTTGCTCATTCTTTTGGAAAGGGCCAAATACATATTTTTTTAAATTACTCATCGCAGGTGGTATTCATTTTTTTATTCAATAGATGTCAATATTGGCATGATAACTATTATAAACAATTAAAAAATTTAAACTATATATATTTTTTTCACATATTATAATTTTTCGTGTTTTCGCATATTTTCCAACAGTTATTAAATGCATATTCATGTATTTTCAATTATACTTATTACATACAAATTAATAATTCACTGTAACGTGTGTATATAAATATTTACAGGAAGATCTAGTGTTATGGATAGATACCTACCACGAAATTACGATACAACGTGAATATGAAATGGATAATATTTTATATATTTACCACTGCGGTACTCGTAAGTCGTAAATACAGAAGCTATTGGAACACTTCCCACTTCAGCTGCAATTCTAGCTAATAGCTATGATACCTTGATACCTATATAGTTATAGGTAATCTAGAATGGGTTATGATTTATTTGATTTCTTGCTTGTAACTTAATAATAGGTGGTTCTTTGTTGATTTATTTATAAACAAAAAAATATTTTTATATTCCTCACGGAATAATGATTATTGCTGATATGCCTGTGAATATGAATACAATATATAACAACATATTATATGTTTTTACTTATAGGTAAATTGTTCAGATCAATATTGAACGTTGTATTTTTGTAAAATTATTGTTATAAGGACTATTATTATCTCTAGTAAGATCATTTTAATAATTGAAAAACTACTTGTTTTAATTTCAAATTAACGGTAAAAATTTAAACTCTAAACTACCGCTTCATTGTAGCGGATAGTTTACAACAATATGTAATAATATGGTCGCATTTGTCTTTTTATTTTTATTTTACACGCCTCAGTGCAGTACCGTAAAGAAAGTATTACTATATATATTATGTGTAGCCTTGAAATACGAACTCTAACCATGACATAAAGTTGTATTTTTTTATATATTTTGTACCATAACACGTAATACAATAATATTATTGTTTACGTTAGTATGCATATAATTACGGGTACGTTGAAAGTGACGTATTAACGAACAGAGGGAAAACGCGGTCTAAGAATTCGTCGGTATATATTATACAATAATAGTAATAATAATAAATATTCATAGTATCCTCCTCCTTCTCATACTCTGCCAGTATTACTCGCCGTCAAATCGGGTTTAATGTTGTGTGGAGTTCCTGTTTGTACACGTGTGTGTGCGTGCATAAGGTATTTAATATTCGTGTCGATGCAACAGGACGACATATATAATAATAATATATAAGACGAAAATCGTGAGCGCGCATCAAATTATTCATGTATTTATCGTATAACAAGCGGGTATAAAATATAATACTAATATAATATATATTATTAAGTTACACTATATGTATATTACCCCGCCGCCGGCTATAGCAGGAATCCAGCCTTCATTTCCATCACCAGCTATCCCTCTTCCTCTTCAACCTTCCCCGTAACGTTATTCTTCTTAAATTTCTTCTTTATTGTCGTTTACATTTTCCCTCGCTCGTCTGCTTTGTCCCGAACACACGAACACACACAACAAAAACACCATAGAGTCGGGTCAAGGCCGAGTATATAATGTATTATATGTTTGAAATATAGGTATAACATCGTCTGTACCGAATAATCCCATTAGTGCCAGTCCACCCTAAAAACCGATTTATCAATGTCAGAAGATTCCAAGACTTTGGGAGAACAAAAAAATGCGTTTCAAAACGCAGCAGCGGCCAAACCCAAACAACAACGACAAAGACGACGGCCATAATGTATTATTACTATTATTATTATATGTATTAGAAAAGCGTAGGTTGATGATTCAGTGCCCATATTATGGTCGAGTCCCAATCGCGTTTTTTTTATCTGATCTCATCGAATCCGTTATAATATCGAAATTGAAAATTAAAGTACCTACGTATTCGATAATGTATTATGACGGTGGTTTTATAATAGAAGGGCATGAATTTATAACATTATATCATATCACAGAGGAGGAGTAGCAGGGAAATTAGTATTGTGGCTGCAAACACATTTTAGATTATAGACGCTCACAATAAAGACGACGAGGGCGATAAAAAAAAATAAGGATTTAATCCAGCAGCCTCCGGTGCACACTAATTCAGGATTAAAATGTGTTATTATCGTGTCTTCTTAATCGCTTTTCCCGTCGTTTTCGGCATTTATTATAAATCATTTTTCGTCCACCTATAATTGTCATTATCGATATGGTGAGATCATCCCACCACCGATCGCACCCATCTTGCAAGTTTCAATGGACGATAGTTAAAAAAAAATTAAAAACTACAAACTTACTTGTAATCGAATTTCAGATCATATTTTAGGGCCAAAAACACAATAAATGACTTAAATCAAAATTAGTTTTATATAAATTATGAGATTCAAGTGAATCAACTATAATAATATTGATCATATTTCATATTGCACGTTTAAAGAACTCGGATTACGAGTAATTTAAGTATACGAGCACTACGAACACCCAATAAAAACTATTAAGTTGAGTCGATTATCCGGCAATGTCACAGGTACCGCGGAGACGCTGTTTAGTATTCAACCATTTTGGTGACTTATAATAATAATGAATGTAATAATAGAGTAAAAAAATCTAATCATTTAAATATTATTATATTTTAGATAACACTATGTAATATATTTTTGTTTTATATTAAAAAAGTATACTATGCATACATTAATAAACAATAAATAATAGTAATAATAGATAGTTAACACTGATAATCGTTTATTTAACTTTTAAAAGCTAGTTAATTTTTCAAAAGTTTGAGTTATTATTGTAATTAAAAAAGTTAGTAAATTGTTTTATATTTCGATATGCAATGTACATATTATATACATACATAATGTTTATGTACATATGTATGTATATGAGTATATGACGTACGTATGTATGTATGTATGTGCTCGTATATGTATTGTAGTTCACGCTAGTGATGACGGTATATTTAATTAACTTTTTATATTTTTGAAATAGAATGCAAGAAATATTAAACAATATTCCTAAACAAATATATAATTTTACTATTCGATTTATTTCGTGAAAATGTACTTAAATTTTATGATATAACCTTATATAAGATTTAATATTATTTTAATCTAGTTTAGCTTAGATTAAGTGATGTTATTAATAATTATTGATTGTTGTATATCACTAGTGAAATATCCTATAAAGCTGACATTTTAATTACCTAGAACAATATATTAATACCGCGAAGGTGCATTTCTATAGTTTTTAGATACATTCGGGAAGACGATGACTCTTTAAAAACATCACACCCACAGAAAACAGTTGGATAAACGTCATTAAACAATCAGTATAATAATCAAAATTTAAACGCCCAATGATTTCGATGGAATTTTGTTTTCAAGTACAGTACATACTACGTATATGTGTTTTGTCAGAGACATAGTAGGTATAGATAATACTATATATTATACACATACACATTTTCATGTCCATAACACATATATTTCTTTGACTGCCGCACATGTTTTTCACACAATATTTAGTGCTTCGTAACACACAGAATCTCACACAAACACAAATATTGTCGTTTTTATTATACCTCTCTGTGCGCGCCGCGCGGGTATAAAAGTATTGGCCGGTATATATCGTATTTATATTTATTTATATCGTATTATATTCTTTACACAGTTCGACGGTATAACGCTGAAAACTATATTTTTACCGAGCTATCTACGGCGTCCTCGAACGCAATGTACAAAGCTGAGCAACAGGTGCTTATAGAATAACGTGTCCATGGCGGGAACACTATACTATAACAATGTACATAAAAGACACCCCTTACGGGTAAGGGTCTAATATCTGATGGAATTTCGGCGGCCGCACTGCGATGCACTCAATAAACGAAAGTAAAAACGAAAACGAAATCACTATTGTTGAAGGTGCTATTGTGTATTTCTCATACCCCTTATGTAGTAGTAGTATCGTTGATTTTATATTGCAGTCCAAAAACGATAATAATATCAACCATCTGCTTTTCCACGGTGGGATAGTGTAGATTTATAATACAAATATGAACACAGTTGGCATAAAAACCTAACGTAACCTTTAAAATATACACGCAAAGGTATACCCAACCGTGGCTCGGTGGCGCCGAAACCATATTATTATATATTACATTTAGGCTGGGTCCTATATAATATACGCAGACGTTTACCTGTAATTATATTAGGCTGAATTGACATTACATATTTATGTTATATTTGTATGGGTTGCCGACAATGTTCTATCACTATATATTAATATATTATAGACGTGTTTTACTAATCGTACTTGTAAAATTTGAAAAGTATGCAATTTTAATTTATCCGGACTTTAATTAAAACATAATATGTACAATGTGCCTGTAATTATTTAGGACGCTCATGACTATAAATTATGATAGTAAACGCTGAACTACAACGAATAATTAAATATTTAAAATAACGAGTTACCTACATATTAAATTATAACTATTCACATTACTAAAATAAATCAATGATACCTATTTATTTAAATTATTCATTAACAAAATATATATATATATAATTAAAGAAAACTAATTATTATTAGGTATTTACTCATTCGCATAAGGTGTACCTACTATTATTCTTTTTACAACTATTGCATGATATATTTCAAATTTTAGTTATAAGTAAACATCTTATTGTATTTATATTGTTGATCAATCAGCTTTTTGTTATCATAGTTTATACAAAACATTTTCAATAAAAGTCCGAATAAAATAATATTATTAAGCATTTACTGTGGACGATAAGAGTAAATTCTAGCAGTGGGTAACTACTAAAACCTAGCTATTTCTAGTGATCGTGTTTTGTTGAGTACACACATACACATATATATATATCGGCGCATCCCAAGCGGCTCCCGTCCATTGTTTGCTTATTCCAAAACGGCTCCCGTCGAAAAAGGTTTTACAAACAGGTAAATTCCTAAACGGCTCCTGTAGAAAAAAAATTTACAAACAGCTAAATTCCCAAACTGCTTCGGTTATACCGGTATACCATTTTGAACTCCTCTAAGTCTCTAGTATAAGTAAACGAATTTATTTTACGATTTTTTATTTCAAAAACAATAATCATTAATTTTGTTATCTATTTAGTATATTGAATAAATTATGCATGTTGATTGTTATTATTTTTTACCGTAACATGTAGGACGTATTACTATCGAACACTGTATATCGTATTTTTAAATTTTAAATATATAAAACTGAATACCGAAAATATAAGATATATTGATAATATCGAAAATACCAGAAACGTTGAACATAATTACTATATCAAAATTATATATTATATGTACTCGTGTACTCGCTAAAAATATTCGTATTAAGTATATAAAAAAATGTGTACTAAAAAAATGTTATATTAAAAACTTTTTATATAATTTAATACACTTATTATATTTTTTAACTTTTAAATTTAATTCACAATAATACTATAGTATATGCTTTTTATATAATTTTTGTAATTTGCTTAGTGTTCACCAACACATTTTTAACCATACCTCTTTTGAGACAGTCTGTATGAAGTGAGGAGGAATTTGTGTTATTTTTAAACTGGAACCGTTTAGAAATTTACCTTGTCCTAAAACCTTTTTCAACGGGAGCCGAATGGGCTACGTCCATGTATATAATATATACATAATACTATATAATATAGTATATATATATATACACATACATTATACACTGTCCCGTGACTGAAAACGTTCGTCAGCCGTACGAGCGGGCCACATGCTTGATACAATGATGCCATTATCGTATTAAATAATTTACATTTATTTTCAAAACTAAAAAAATTTTAAAAATCAGCAGATTAATGAAATTAAAATGTTGAAACGTCAATATTTTCAGATAGGTTCTAAGGTAGAATAGGTAGATAATGGACTAACAACTGTTAATTGTTATCATTTACAAATAAATACTCGGTGATATTTACAATTGAAATTCAAAAGGTCCACCCAACATAATGATATACTATTATAAAGGGATGACCAAGTCCATCAGAGCACTCAAATGCGAATATAAAACACTGCAGTCCACAATACGGCGAACAAATCGAACCGTACAATATTATTGTTGAAGTGTCGAGATGTCGGGAATAATAAACAGGAAATCGACTTTTTCTGTCGATTTCCTGTTTTTACCTAGCTTGAAGGTACCTAAATGTATATATCGGCGTGGTCAATACAAGAATAAAATAAGAGAAGTATCCACCGAATCATAGTTGTTTCGTTACAATTTAAAGAGCCCGGATGAGCCCTAGAACTGTGTATAAAATGTATAGAAATGTATATTGCTAACGACAAGCTATTAAAATGTGATCTTTTCCGGCTTAATCGATTTATATTCACCTAATTGTGATATTAGCGATACCTAAAGACCGATTAAGACTCAAAATTCAGTAGGTCAAGTCCAGTAGATGTTTAACCGACGTGATTGTCACACGTAGTGGTCGATACAGTTCCACATAGATCCTTAGTGTAGCTCCGTAGTGAAAATTCGACATTTTTGCATGGTTCGGATTCGTTTTCAACGCCAATAAGCCAAGACATCGAGTACGAGTGCTGTATAAGTGGTAAGTTTCATTCGCATAATAACAAGTCATTATATAGTGAAAATAATATTTAATGTATGCGCGCGTGTGACCTTTATATAAATTATTCGAAAATTAAATTCCATAAATTAATAATATATAGATATATAGGCTTAAAATATATAAAAAAAATATTTTTTTAATCTAAACGTTTCGCATCATGAGATGTTATAATGCATTATGATATTATGTTTTTATTGTGCCTCTCTCTTGGATAGTAAAAAAAATAATAGCATTTTTTTTATTATTATTATTAATCATAATACACTACTTTAGCAGCTGAGGCTATTAATTTAAAAATATATTTTTATAAAACCTCTCGTATATTAAATTACATTTTTATTTATAATAATAATATAATATATAATATGCCAAAGGAGTAGATCTCTTATTAATAATTACTATGTATTTTTTTAAACCCGTCTAGGTTAATTTAGGTTTGGATACCTACCTACTTAAGACCCGTTGACCCATTGTATGCTATTATAGTATGGTGCTATTTAATGTTCAAATTATTTTCTTTTTTTTTCATAAAATATCACTATTTTAAATTATCGAAACAATATTCTTTTGATTAGTAACAATTGGACTACAGAGATAATTATTTTTCTACAATTCCGATTTTCAATACGTTTTTTGTAATGGGCCTTTATTATATTAAAGCTTTTTAATTGATAATATTAGCTATGTAAAAAATACTTATAAAAATTATTTTATTTTAAAAATTCAAATAGCTAGCAACAAAAAACGAATTATTGTCTATCTTTACGATCACTCAAGCGTAGAATATGTATAATAACTAAGTGCAAGTATATCATTGAATACATTTGAATGCCATTATTACCGCATTCGATTTACATAATAGTGTATAATATATATATTTATTTTATAAGACTGCATTAGAGCATTTTAATAGATTTCTGAGTATAAAAAAAAAAATTATTTATGAAATTATTCAATTTTGCAAAGATTATACTTATATAGTGATGTATATTATGTAAAATAATTTTTTATTTTTTTCATAATTGTTAGAACAGTATTATATGGCTTGTTTTGTATTACTTTACTATATTTTAGTTTTTAATAATGCGAATCGAGAGTTTTTTGACAGTAAAATTGAATGAAAACTTCATAAATATTAATAAATAAAACTAACCAAACCATAATAAGTTGATGAATTTTATTTTTAAACATTTAGCCATTCAATATTATAATAATATTTCAAAAAAATAATGTAACGCTTATTTATTAGAAAATGGAATGCTGTTAGTCTACTAATGCTGTTACATTTCACTAGAAAAAATTTCAAAAGTGTTTTATTATGCAAATGAGAAAATAAAATAATAACGTTTCCAATGAATCAATACCAAAAACTATCGTTTAGGCCTTAGAATATAAAATTAATAAATATTTACTATATTACAAAAATAATTTTATTTTAGATAACATTTTTTAAGTTCGAGTTAAGTATAGAATGCATTAAACTGGTTTCACATTAATATGTTTTATCTGTGATCACTGTATTCAATGTAAAATGAGTTCCATATAAATCTATATCTAATCTGATACAATTTCTATTGTATCCATTAATGGAGGTTCATTTATTTAGAGAGAAAATTATTATGAGCATACTTAAAAGAGACAGAAAAACTTAAAATGCCCACACTCTTTTTATACATAGTTTTAATGAAATCGGTTTTGGTTATTTTGTTAAGCTTCATAACCATTATGATGATAATTAATTGATTTTATGTATTATTATAAGAATAAAACGTCTTGTATTTTGTATTAAACTTTATTTTATGATTTTCAAACATTATTATATTATATACAACTTAAATGTTCAATTTTTAGAAATTCATTTACCAAAAATTAATTAGAAAAATAATCATTGATTTCATGAAAACAATTCATTTTTTCCTTTAATAAAGTATTCATTATTTAAAAATAAAATATTTAAGATAATTTAATTATGTATCATTATCAATATCATTAAGATAGCGATCTTGTATTATAGTTTCCGGTCTTAAGAATAATAGCATTGTACATTTGATAATAATAAAATAAAATAATATATTTTATTAAATGAATTTATTATTTTATTTTATTATTGTTATCAAATGGTCCAAATGTACAATTCTATTATTGTTAAGACCGGAAACTATAATACAAGATTGCTACTTAATGATACAATTCAATTATCTTAGATGTTTTATTTTTAAATAATAAATATTTTATTGAATGAAAAATGAATTGTTTTCATAAAACCAATGATTATTTTCCTTATTAATTTCTGGTAATTGCATTTTTAAAACTTGAACATTTAAGTTATATATATTATAATAATGTCTGAAAATCATAAAAACACGGTCAGCATGAAAGATTTACATTTTTAAAGAACATCAGAAAACAAAGAACGTTCCTTACAGTAGGTAATAAGTATACATTTTCACGATCGTACCTCTTAAGTTTACAATATCTAAGTAGTATAATTTTCAACCAATTATATATTTCTGCAGTGTCATTAGGTAATTCTTGACCTGTATTCAATAATCAAAAACTAGATTGGTTCATTTTTTTAGAAACGTGACTTATCTATAGTATTAATTATAGGAACACTAATTATAGTTATTATTTCAAAAATTATTAAAACATTTTTAAACAGCATTATTTTAATAAGTCATTAAAAATCAAATGTTTTTTTCTAAAAAAAGTAATGTTTTATTATTTTTATCGTCGTAATTTTTTTAATTTTTTATGACAACACAATTTTTAATTTTTTCTTCCAAAACAGAATATTTTTTTAGAGAACTTTGGTTTATTATAATTAATTTTTTTCGAGTAGTTTATTAGTTAATATATATTTTCAAAATATTAATAAATTAATTACTCCGCGTGTATAAAAATATTTTTCAATAATTTTAATTTACTTTCAATATCTATTTATTAAAATTACGTAAAATTGTACATACTTAAGTAAAACAATATATTTTTTTTAGGCTTTTTAAAGAAAAAAAATCGACAACATTAAGATATACATCGACGAAAGAACAGGGTCCAGAGATAGTGGTTTTCACAGAACACTGTTAAAGTTTTAATCGATAATCATGCCTAAGAATTCTAAAACCGTCACACAAAAAATGAGTCACCAACTTGTAACCAACAAAGAGGTACACAATTTGTCAATGAACAACGATAATAATAAGCTGATCATAAATTCGGTGCGCAGCATGAACTACCTGGGAAGCGACAACCGACAACTTCCGGCCAAGAAAAGACAAATCATGTACGACGAATTTCCAAACTCCGAAAGGCAGCATATACAAGACATTAATAAGATTTCGATCGCCAAAACCGATGGCATCGAAGATAATTACGGTAACGACGACAATTTCCACTTCTTGATGAGTCTGTTGCCGTACCTGCGCGAAGTACCGAGAAACAGAAAAATGGCGATCCGAAATAAATTACAGAGAGTGTTTGCCGAAGAACAGGACGTAGCGAATAACATTTACAGTAACAATGCGAAAAACGATAACAATAATGGCAATAATATTAATAATAATTTTTATTTACCGCGTCCCCCTTTGTACACTAGTGGAGTTGAGGAACAGCAGCAGCTGCAGCTGCCGACTCTGAAACCTCCGCCGCCATATCCCTACGCGAACGTGCAACCCGTACCCGGTGTAGACGTCTCCAACAACTTCGCTGCGTCGACGGCATTGCCAAACCCTGCGATCGCGTCTGCGCCCTATGGCGACATGAACTTTATGCAGCCGAATTTGGAATACGCGAACAATTTGACCGGACAACAGCAACTGCAGCAATACATCAATAACGCCGCCAGCGACAACAACTGTTACGGCCAAAACACCAACGCGATCGACAATACTTCTTTTCTTTTTCAGCCGGAAAAGCCAACATTTACATACTTGCAATGAGGAATCGTCGTTGACGCGTTCTGTATAAGTATATATAGTGTATAAGATTGTAGCGTCAGTAATGTTTTATAGTCGGCAGACAATAGATATAGTGATCCGGACGAGATCACTCGCTTTTTTTTCCATTCGATTTGACACGCTCTATTATCATCATTTCTATTATAGCAAATTGCAAAGATTATACAATTTTAATTTACCGGTATACTGAAGTATATATTATCGAATATTATACTAATGTATAATTTATACATTAAGATTTTCGATTTCTATGGTATATAATAAAAATATAATTATGATTAATAGTATAAATATGATTTCTCGATAGTTATAACGAGTTCAAAATAAATTGTTTTTCTACGCGATTCTTAATATGTACCTAGTAAGGAAAATTATAAATTAGTTTTATCTATCCGTACTCCATAGTAATTAATTCCATATTTTTTTTATTATATTTATTTTAATTTAACTAAATGAAAAATACAAAATTGCTTTTTTATTGTTATTGTAATTACATAACTACTATTATTTTTTAAGTTTAATTATATATTTTTTTTATTTAAATAACATTTTCAATCAAAAGTAACTTATGATAAGTGGTTTTATTATTATGAACTTCTGGAGTATTGTCAATGGACGAGTTTCCTCCATTTTTTTTAAATAGTATCTAACAACACAAAATTTGCATATTTTGCATACATCGTATTTATTTGTAAAAAAAACAGCTTGCATGATATATGTTTACCACTATTATTTTTAACTATTTTTTTCCTAAATATATTGTACTTTTTAGTATTCAAGTATTATGCTTTTTAATAATCAATACAATAGATGTATTAATATAATTATATATTATTTTAATTTAAAATATTTTGTTGTAAATACCTAAATCAATAACTTTCCTGCAATAACTATAGGCTGACTCTATAATGCATTAAACACATTATTTGTGGTCGTAATTGTTAAGAACAAATTTTGTACGTTTTAAATGTTAAACACAATATGTATATATAACAGCTAGTAACATCATTTCTGTATAAAAAAAAATAATCAGTTAATTATATTATATGATATAGGAAATCTATATATATATATTGCTTATTGGTATGATTTAAATGGACATTTGGTATATTATATAACTACGTCAACACTATGATAATAGAAGAGTACATTCGTTTAATATTTAATTTCGACAAAAATAATACGCGTGGTACATAATATTATATAGTTACACCAGATTTTAATAACACAATATATATTATTTACTACATAAGTATTTAGGTACATTATATTACACTTGACTATTATATATTTTATAATAATGTGATATGTATATTTCTTTGCCGATAAAAAAGCTAAACCAAAAATTAAAAAAATAATAACTCCTACAAAATCTTATATAGGTAGATATCACTTTTTTTTATAAAATGCATTTTCTATAATTTGATCATATTTTATACTTATTAAATTTAAAATAATAATTATTATACAAATAATTTGCATAGATCTCATATAGTTTCTCAACACAATTTATTCAAAGGTTTTTTTACGAATCGCATACTATTTTCAATTGAGTAGTTACTTCGCTTAAAAATCCAGAGACCTTTCCACTCTAAACGAGTTTCAAAATTTACTATACATAACCTTTGATAATTATATTGTGTCTATTTATTATAAATAAGATTGAGTACGTGATGTGATGGGTGTATATTATAAAAATTCTTATGGATCACATTTGAACATAAACATAATTTAATACGTATTGTGTCTATGGTCAAATCGTTTGTGTACGACTCTTGTTCTATCATAGAGAAAAAAAATATCATTTTGTTTGATACATTTTTATATTATATTTTTGCAATTAATATCCGTCCTTTGTATGTTAATGACCGACGAAGAGTGATGGTGGAATTTTTTTTGTCATATTTCATCACTATTAAATGTGGGACATGGACAAAGGAAGCGTATGATGTTCTGTCCATTGGTAGGTATATATTTTTTTGATTTTCGATTATTTTTGAATAATTTAAAGTCGGACAAGACTGAAAATTAAAACCATCTGTAAAATAATTTAATGTGGATCCATGAACGTTAATGCATTCGTATGGTATCGCTTGCTGTAGTTGTTTCTATTATACGTACATGGTATTTATTATTTGACAGTTTAAATTTATTACGATAAGGACATTTAATGAGTAGGTAGGCCTACGAAGCGGCTGATAATATATTTTTCGAATTCGAAAGCGGTCATCTTCTTTTTTTTATGGCGGGACTATAGGCCGCCATCGGAATCCAGTGATAATCTCTCGTATATCTAAACAATAAACATTCAAATAATATATTATAATGACATTTACGCCGCAAGAGTACGGTATAATACTATTCCCTAATTTTAATATTATTATCTCCCTGCAGTGTATAATTTAATGATTTGAAATAGTAACATAGTGTTGCGTATTTTAAACGTACACGTTAATAATAATATTTTAACACGATGGTCGTCTTGACTGTCGTGTTTTAATTGAGTCTCACGCATTCGGTTTTAGTAAAATACACGTAGGACAAAATAATAAAATTGTATAATATTATATAAGCATATAGTGTATATCGATCACGTGTACGCAACAAACGTTCGATGAAAAAGAACAACGACGGCGACGACGATGAAAAATAAAATAATATAAGGATAATATCAATAATAGCATATCATAACGATAGTAATTACTATATATATAGCTATACATAAAACATAAAATAATATATGAAATAATAATCACGAGCTGAGATGACCCGAGTTCAATAAGCTATCGCGGTTGTTAATTTCATCTCGCCGAACGATGATGATAATATCGACAAAAGTATTTTTGTAAGACGAACAAGTATAAGTTATACGATTTATTATAATTTAGAACATTGTAGACAATAATATAGAATAGCGCAACGGCGAAAAAAATATTTAATATTAATATTTAAAGAAATCTATACAATATAAGGCGAATGCAAAGCGAAACAGCAATAATAAGCTGAAAAAAATCTTTATATCTCATCCGTTTTTGTTGATTTTTACGGTTCGGTTCGGAAGGCGTGAACGACAAAAACATTCGAAAAATCAGTCTCACAAATTAAAATAATAACATAATTTAGCCTAATGTTATATATAGGTACGTCGTGCATGTTATAATTTAATAATATCATCAAAGTGTATATCGACGAGAGCTACGAGTGAGAACTTATTGTTAATGGATGACTGTCAACAGTTGGAAATATACAAAGGTGTACCTATATAGTAGACATGAAATACATTTGATTTGTAAAAAAACTTACTATATACTTTTCCCGTTAATTACTCAAGCGTATATAATAAACTGTATGGAGGGGAAAGTTGTGCATACGCAACTTTTGATAAACACAAACGAATTTATACACGAGCGAGCTATACGTGCGTTTTAACATTTAGACCCGAGCGGTTGGAATAACGATGACGTGTGTTTTTTTTTTATGATATAGGAGTTTAAAAACATTTTTTTTTTTAACGGAATTTGTCAATTATATTGATATGATAACGATATCTAGATTGCATTACAACAGCGGATAACAAATTTTACTTATTAATGCTGAAATCTACTATGTATATACACTAAATGATCAAAAAAAAAAAAACTTTTTCCGTATAGGTATGAGGTGTGTGTATGATTAAATTTTTGTTTGTGCATCAAAACTCTTTAAAATGAACACAAAGCTCCTCATACTAATAAGGTGTTTTTAAAATAGCGACTATAAGAAAAAGCATGTCATTTATAATTTAAAAACATATATGACTTGAAAATATAATACAATATATTTTATTTTAAGTACTTTTATTGTATAATTAAAAATTCATAACGCAAAACCATATACATTTTTGTAAGTGTTTGAAGTTCATATTTTGATATTCAAAATTCAAACATATAATATAATAACGTTTTATAATTAAACAATTTTTATTATTTTGGTATGATTCAAAAACATTTAATCATATAAACACAAAACAATCTACTAACACCAAAAATGTAAAAGAAATTTAAAATATTTTTAACAGATTTTAAGCTATTTATGTATATCTATTAATTATTTGTAAATTTTGATTTTTTTTTCAAGTGTCTTTTTCCAATGATCATCGATGAAAATTATATATGCTCGCTAAAAATATTGTAAATTTAATTCATGGCTTCTCGTAATAACTCATTTTTATAACAAATTACATAATATATCATATAATTTAAACATAATTTTATATGGTAATAAGCGTATTATGTTCAAATTACGATAAAATTCGTAAACATTGCAAACTGCACTTATAAATTTTTCTGTAGTTAAAAAAAATAAAAATATAGTCAAGTACAAAATCATAAGTTCGTTAGTTCGTATATTATATAGTAAAAGAGATTTCTCGCAGTATTAAAGAACTCAATAATGTCAACATTTTTTTTTAGAGTAAAATAAATAACGGCGAACACTGTTTATGACTATAAAGTATTTTTATATACATATATACGTACATTATGTAGTCGTACGTAATTGTATTGTTTGTCGTGATAAATGAAGAATCCTACATAACTTTAATTGTGTGTACCACATAATCAAGTTTAATATATATTATTATATACTAGCGAACTAAATGGTTAAGCATCAGCGTAGAAAGTAAAACCGATATCTGTCATTGATCAATGATCATTGCAATTTCAAGTACCATCAATTACAGACAGTTTTACTATAGATTGGCGTGTATTCATATTTTAAGGGTTATGACCATGGAAAATATAAGATTATAATAATAAACCGATAACAATATATATTATGCATTTATTATGGCAAATTATTAATTATTGCAATTGCAAATTGGTAATTATTATGCAAATTAGTATTTGATCATATAACACTAACACACTCGATAACTGGTTATTCGCACGTGCTGATATTGTAAACCATTATATACATAGATATTACACTATTGCCTTTATAAGTACACAACACACATTATATATAAAGATTGTACACAATACTATTCACTTGCTTATCATATGTACATATTATATAGCTCAGAAACGAATGTATAATGCACGTCAGTTTTAGAGATGCATATTTATCTACACATATTTTAAACGATGATGAAACTGAAATTTTAAAAGTATATTTTTATATATATCATACATTTAGAAAAAAGTGCATATTTCTTGATTTTCAAAAACGTAATAATATATTATTTAATATTTTCTATAAAAAAAAATAATACGTATTTCGATTGTTATTGCTTATGTAATTCATATTGAGTTGTTTAACGTATATTTTTTGTTATTCTAAACATTCGAGCAAAGTGCTAGAAAGTCCAATTTTTCACAAAACCAATTTTTTTTGTTTATAATTTCGTGTTATTGTTATGGGCAGTTTCAGATAATATACACTATACACCACAATAACGAATTATTATTTTTGTACACCAGCTAGTTCTCCGCCTCATTTCATTATTATTGCCGTAATTGTCTTTAGTAAACAATCTAGTTGATACTTGGGGAAGAGGAGGAGTTAAAAGTAAATTATCTCAACACAGAAATAATCTATAGTATACTATATTATCAATAATCGGGAAAAATTAAAGAAAAATCACGGTGAAACGGGAATACTATAATAAAGCAACGCCAATTTTCGAAAAATCGATTTATTACTATGTTACTGTAATTGAAAAACGAATAACCGTATATACTTGAAATCATTATATCATATAAAAATAAATATTAGCCATGTTTAGACTTAAAAGTTATAAATACTAAAGACCACGATTAAGTATAGGTGCTATTAAATTCAAGTATTAATATACTTCAATAAAGACACTTGAGATAAGTACTGTAGGTACTTATATACAAGTTCATTATAAAATATTCATGTCTTCTTGACTTATTCGGATCATTCAACATACAAATCTGTGTTATACTGTACAATTTTTATACACACACATATATACATTATACATTTTAAAGAAGAAATTAAATTCAGTTTAATGTTACGTTTTTTTTAGAAAAGAAAATTATAGTATCATACAAATATATTATATGATGAATAATAATTACCTGATTATCTATACAAAAATAAAAATATTTGATGCATTAATAATACCGTAAAATATATACTCAATGTATGTTAATAAGCAAAATATAAATTTAATTATTATTATTAATTAGTTATAAAAATGTCTAACTACTCAATATATTATTATACATATAATTAATATAAAAATATAGAAATCAACAATGCCTAGCTATTCTGTAGTCAGAAAGCGGCATTATAATATTCTAAACATTTAAATGTCATCGGCTTGAAATAGACATCATGTAGGCTCTCTTGTCTAATAAGTAATAATAACGTACACGTTGCAGGTTCAAAATATCTCAGCAAGACGTCCAAAAATATCTAATTTTTAAGCATGTGTAAAAGGTCATTACACACTCAAAAAAAAAAAAATGTAAAATTATAATATTATAGATCCAACATTACGCTTATATTTTTAAATTGTAGTTCGAAGAATTCATTTGATACCTTTCATTTTGATTAAATGAATTCGATTAGTAATATTGATTTTATTGGATTGTTTTTAATGAACTGCTTAGTTATTATAACACAGACCATATCAATATCTATATTATGTTTATTATTTTTACCAGTTCGATAATAATATGCCCCCTCGTGTGTGTTGATAAAAAAAATACATTAGTGTTAATAATATATAGGTTTTTTTTGATTGGATTTTTTTTCAACAACACGCCTAATATTGTAACATTTTAACCTTAAGTAATTTAAACATTTTAAACATTCGGTTAGTCGACATTTTAATGATGTGCCTCATTCGACAAAAACTATTATTTAAATATTATTTATAGTCCTACTTTAAATTCATTATGAACGTTGCACATCCGTTAAAAATAACATGCCAGAACTTTACTCGTATAGAATAGGTTTGTGATGGGAACGGCAGGGGGGCTATATCTATGTCCATTACAGCATACGGAATACATATTTAAAATATTGAATATTCTAAAGGTTCATTATTTTTTTATGAGCCTACATATTGAATTATATTTTAATTTTAATAACCTAATTAACATTAATTTGTTTTTCATTTTTACCATAATAACCGTGTATAACATACAAAACTGAAAACTCTTGGACAATTTCCTTCGATATTTCGATGTAAATTAATTTAAATAAACATTATTAAAGTGGTAATACTAAAAAATACAGTTTAATCTATACAAGTTATTTTATGTTGATATTATAAGTATTAGATTTATGTATAAATCTAATTATTTTAAACATATAATAGGTATTGAAATATTACGGTAGTAATTTAGCTATAGGATAGTTTTTCTATCAAAACATATTGGAATGCTTTTCAATCAATCAATCATATGAACTGTTTTTACAATTATTCATGTATATTATTATTCTCGACTAATTTTAGAATTAATAGAATACTTGGATTAATATTACAATTATTGAATATTTGCATATGTATTACCTAGAGTACTTACGTTATTTTTTTACGTATCTAATCAACAATTAATTTTGTATAATACATTTTTTAATTTTAAAAAACATTTTATCCAATCATACAAAACAGTAGTAATTACATCATTAATTTGCTAACACAATAATATATTTTTATATACTAATACATTAATAACAGTATAGTATAGTAATACTTTGTTGATGAAATATTAAGATTCAAGAATTGATTAACTGAATAATCAAATTTATATAATATTTATAAGTTGAATATAATAGCTAGGCATACTCTTATAACGTTTCGTAATTTTTCATTGGTAGGTATATTATAACATTCATCCAATAAATCATATATTGTCACAGTAACAATATAATATAGGAAATAAATCCTGAAACACTAAATCAGATTTTTTTTAAGAAAAAGTACATTCAACAATTAAATAGCATAATATAATGAATGAAATATATTATGGTGTAATACAATTTAACTATTTTGTCATGATTAAATCAATGTTGTTTTTTTTTATAATTATTTAATTTATATTAGGTTTACCTATACTTGTTTATTAATTTATTCCTGTAATTCGACTAATTTTCATGTTTTTGTTAAATTTTATTTGTGTTAACGATTTTTCTCTGATTTAACGTTATTCCGGTTAATCGTTTAAATTATTTAATGTTCAAACTTTAAACATTCGAGTACGAAGAAAAATATTTATTTTCATTCAATTTAAGCCCTGTTATAGACAAATTTTAGATAACTGTAACCGCAATTAATCCACATATATACATAAGTTGATCATTTTTGGGTAAATTTCGGAGCATATTTTATAGGTTGATATATAATTATTATCAACCTTAATTAAAATATCCCATTTGTATTTTGTATAGATTTAATAATTTAATATCGAGGATATTATACAGAATGAAACATGCAGTATTCTGATGTTTTATTCTCATTTCACAACTATATTTAGATATATATGCCTACACTTGAATATTATGATATAGGCGTTGGTAATTTATTATACCTTATCATGACCTAATCAGCCATTGGTCAGTTATTGGCTCTCTACTTTCTCACCCATCATCTGTTCGTTGTTTTTTGTACATCCTGCATTAATTAAGTGCTTAATTAACTTTCAACCGTGTTTAAATTATAATATATAGGCACACGTTATTTTTTTGACCTCTAACACCGTTTCCGACGTTTGATGATGGTGTAATTATTTTACGAAACGTTTCTTATTAATATACAAATTTTAAACAAAGCGAATAAGAAATCAGAATATATATAGGTATATATTTTGTTAAATTTTGTATACGTTTATTTTTTGTAAATGTATTTAAATTTTTTTGGCCAATGAAAAAAACATAGAAAAAGTTCTATTTACAGCCCATAACTAGATTAGACATTTAACTTACTAAATAGTATCTAGATGAGGTAATTTCCAAAAACAAAAAACGTAAATACAGCAACTTCTTAGCCCTAAAATTTATCACTTCACACTTGTATTATTCATTTGATCTTTATTAGTTATTATTATTATTACACACATTTTCTTTATTTCACACAATAAGCCAAATTTTAAAAATGTTTACTTACAAGTTGACGTAACTTAAAGATATTATGATTTATATTTTATTTTTCATTGAAATGAAATATTTCAAGAAAATAAGTTTCATAATAAATAATAATAATAATTTATTTTAATTATAATAATCTATACTACCTCTACCTCCCTCCCCATTTAACTACTATAATTTTAAGGATCTCTATATTATACACTCATCACTATGCTAAACTCGGTATAAATACGATATAATAATAGTCAATGTAATAAATTATAGTGACAATAATGATGAAGACGATATTTTAATGTTTACCAGAAGACGGTCATAGTGATTTAGTATATATAGTAACATTATAATGGACGTTAATATTTTAACAATGTCGTAGCCTCATCGTAGGTACATAAAAAAAAAAAAAAACAGCAAAATAATAAATAACAAGTTCATTCGTATGAAACGTATTATATTAACAAAAATACATGTAATATAATATTATTTGGTTTTAATAATTTCTTGCTGTGTTACGGATTGAAAAAAAAATAGTAAGTTTGCTTCGCTACGCATCTCTCTTTGGTTTTACCCCATCAATAACTTTTTGATAAATATATCAACAACTTGTATTATTTCAATGTTTATCAATATAGGTATATTTTTCAAGTTTAATGATTTTGGAAAAATATTACTGAGATATTATAACGGGAAGATAATAACGACTACGACGAAGAGTGAAAAATTCTCTCTCTCGCCATTATCTAAATGCGTGCGACGAAGGAAATATCACGTTTTAGTTTGTTTTTTTATGTTAAATTCGTTTCCCTTTTTATATACGTTTGAGTTTGTCAGCACTTATCTGTTGAGGGAAGATAATTGGAATTCGGTAACATAAGAGATACGTATACAAATAAAACATCATTGACAAAAACCAACATAATATTAAAAATAAACCATTATAACAATATTATATTACGTCCAAAAATGTTAACTCAACGCGTTTAATGTCTGCAGCAGATCCCTATTAGTATAAGCATAAAAAAATAAATACGATTATTAATGCCCTTTAAACGACATTCGTGTGGATCAATGGTTTTGGATCTCATTTAAGACATATATATATATAATTTGATATAGTTTATCTATTATAGTATTATATATAATAAAAACATAAATCAGAAAATATAAAATCATTGTTTAAAAACTAAAATATTTCATTAAATAAACTTGTAAACATCTATACATACCTATAGCTATATATTTCAGCTTATTATAATAAAACAATTATTCGTAAACATTTAAAACACAACCAATAATATTATTACAATTCGGTCACTGTATATAATATCAGACGTATATTGTTCGAGATTTAAATATTTGCGATTTTTATTTTATTTTCACCGTTATCTATAGCCAACTACCAAAAAATAAAACCATCGATTTATATACGTATAAAATGAATAATTTAGTATTGATATAATACATCTCAAGTATACGATAGTTCAATATTAAATATAATTTATTGCTCGTCGATAAGTCGTAGTCACAAATTCATCTCCAAAGTAAATAAAATAATATTGTGTGTCACTACAGCACGCATGTACGTATAGCTGTAGCACATAAAAATAAATAGGTATATAATGAAACATAATAATATTATATCAATTATCATTCTGTGTATACCACACGTGAGCTATGCTCTCGTTCCTAAATAATTATCATAGTCTTATTTCTATAGTTTTGATCGATGTACAGAAATAAACGAAACGTAATATTTGAATTTTTTTAACTTATCGATTTCTGTCGTGAACAACATTAACAATTCTGTAATTCGGTATGAATGTATATGCTTGTGATTTCCTAACACGCGTTATCAAGTATTAACGAATTAAAAAACTAAAAACCCGTTTAAAAGAGTATAATAAGTTATCAACTCACGATGATAAGTCAAATACAGATTGAATTTGTTATTAAAATATTAATCTTAAATTGTATTATTTTTGACTGAGCAATCTGAAAATAAACACAAAACAACTATATTATAAAGACATACATCACATAATATATTTTTAATATGTATAATAAACAAATCTGAAATCAGCATTATGCGTATTTTATTATATTAATTGTAGTTGCTCTTAAAATAAATTCTACGTTCCAAAAAAAAAATGTACCTATTACACGCATTGCGCGCGCATACCTACTATATTAATGTACATTTTTTATGAAATGAAAAAAAAATGATGTTTTCAATAGTAAAAAAAAAAATCTATTTTTTATAATATTAAATAATTTATAGTATTTGCACACACCCGTCGTCTAAATACTTTGAACGGAACTATACATTTAACAATATATCGTGTATGTATACGTCTTATTATTACTATATAATATTTAACGTTTATAATAATTGAATTATTACAATAGTCAATAACTATCAATGAGATTGTACATTTTACCTATAGGCTCGTAAAAATAAAATTGTTCGTCCTCAGTAATATTTATTATATATCCTTTTCTGGATATAATACATATACGCTCACAATAACATGTACGATGTATTCGTCAACAATACCCTCGTGACCACATTATTTTAATAAACTGTAATATACGCGTTGTTCGTTTAATCATTTCATTTATAAACGTCAATGTATATACATAAGTAATATTTTATAATGTATATATATATATATATATACTCGTAATTCGTCCAATTTAACGACAATGAGCCACCATAATAAAATGGTGAACCGGTCATCTTGTCCATGGGAACCGAAATGAAAGTCTCATAAAAAGGCCTACTGCCTACATAATAAATTATTTAATATTAAAATATGTATTGAATGGTTCTTTTTTTTTTATTGTTCATTATAGCTTCGGCAACATATAGACCATTATACTTTTAGGATGATTCTATTAATGTATGACACTCGTATTATTTCGAAAACTTGTATTGGGTTATTACGAATAGTGGTTTTTTTTTATACACACACGTTGAAGCCATTAAGTATAGGTATTTTGTAAACTTATCATTAAAAGACAACATTTTGAAATCAATTATATATTATTGTTTTTATTTTATATTGCTATAATTTTATTTAAGATTTTTTACTTTTTTGAATGAAAACATCTCGTACATTATTAATCTCATATTTCTAAGAAGGAGAATGGTTTTGAGTATTTCAAAATTATACATCCTATAACCATTAACTATAATTAGATAGGTTTAAATTTAAATATTTAAAGTTTAAATATAATAATGTAATTATTCAACTCGGCACTCGCCGAATAACATGTCATAAATTTTCACATCGAAATAGTCCGCGCAAAATGTTGACCTGCTATTAAACTTTGCTTATCTGAACTATAAGTAGCCTAGGTACTATTATTATTTATTACTATAATCAATACTAATTCACTAATAGTTAAAAAATATTATAAAAATATTATTCTGGTTATATAAAATTGAAATTGTATATTTTCATTCAAAAAAATAAATAATGTATTACTATATAGTATAATAAATACATAGGTACAAGTATATCTTTTAAAACGGTTTTTTCTAATGAATATTTTAAATTAAAATAATAATAACGTTATAATAACCTTTGTATAACCTTCATTAATATAGCTACCTAAGTTATATTATACAACTAATTGAACTAATAACATATGGATCGACTAACAATAATAATATATTATCTATATTTTATAACTAAAACGTCCATATACATTATTAATACGTGTCCTACATCGTAGGTAATTTTTAACTTTTGAAAAAGCTTAGAACCTAATACACTCGATTTCGTTTTCTTAAATTATATTTTTTAACTTTTAAACAAATCGATAAGTATACTTTCTGCGAAACATTGAACATTTTTATTACGCAGACATCGTTATATTTCAGGCGTAATCTGTAATGTTTCACTATAATTGTCTTCATTGTAAAAAAAAAAATGCTTTCCAGAAACTCAAAAACAAAATGATAAACTATAATTACGTTAACGTTATTGGAAAATGAATTATAAAGATTTTTCAAAATATTTTAAGTATATCTCCAAATCACACATATACTAAAATTAAAACTGCTAATATATGCAGTTTATATATTATATATTATGTATTATATATAATATATCTCACCTTTGGTGAATAATAATTAATAATTATTATTTATTAAAATAGTAAAACATATACTGTAGAAACCGCGTACGAGTATATATAGTATTATAATAATACTCATATACATGTCTTATGTTAACGAATAGTATAGAATCCAAATTGGATATATATATATAGGTACTATAGGTAATAGTTAGTAGCATAGGTGGAAATTCATTGAAAAAGTTGGGGGCTACGATTTTTCTCATAAACCAAAACCGTTAGAAATTTATTAATTGTATGCAATATGTATGTACATACCTAATAGATTTTATTTTAATTTTCATTTAGTGAGATAGATCTCTGAAACTGGAGAACAGATTTTGTTGATTGGGGTCTTGTTAGATTCACATTGACTAGGAGAAGTGCAGTGAAGATTTTCAGAACTTTATATTTTATAATTAATTCATTACAGAGTTTCAAAAAAAAAAAATTAAAATACATTTTATTGGGAGTTTTTTTTTATGTTTTTCAGCGTTATAGCTTTGTAGTGAGTTAACGATTGAAGATAAAGTTCTGAAAATCTTCACAGTAATTCTCCTAGACTAAGTGAATCTAACAAGATCCCAAATAACAAAACCCGTTCTCTAGTTTCGGTAATCTACCACTCTAAATGAAAATCTAGCGAAAAATAAAATACTCATTATTTCAAAAAGTATTCATGTTTTTGAAAACATTTTTTTTACATAGTTTCAAATTGTTAAAAAAAACAACGTTTTTACTAAAAAATTATATTTTCAAATATTTTTTATCCTTATATTTTTTTTAAAATTATTTACTTTCTTGAATGACAACATAGAATTTTCATTTCATTATCCAAATCCAAATGATTTTCTGAGTATTTTGATACATAAAAATCAAATTTAGGGCGAGTATAGTTAATGAGTTATACGTATTTGATGTTTAGAACCGCGGAGTGAATTGATACGGGATTATCTCGCAAAATGTTTGTCCACTACTCCGCTTGTCTAAACTTTAAATACGTATAACTCATTAACTACTCGCCCTAAATTCAATTTTTAAGTATCAAAATTCTCAGAAAATCATTTTGATTTGGATTATGAAATTAAAACGTAAAAATCTTAGGATTATATTAAGCAGAAGTTCGGTCTACATGCCGTATAAATTAGTCTTCAAATATAGATTGGTTGCTTTCAATGTGTTCGTTTGAAAATTAATTTAAAAATTATCGACAAAAGTCGAACCTTCAATATGATCACATACATAATAGGTATTTATCATCTAATGTTTATTAAATGCATATTAATTTTATTATGATTGGCCCGAAACACTGCAGATTTCCAAACACACGATTCTCTATTCATACGCCAAAAAACTTAACAATAAAACTTTTACTTTGAATTTTATGGAATTTTTACGACATTTTTTAAATTTTAAACACTTATACAAGTATACGATTTACGTTTATATATTATAACCGTCTTACATTCATCACAATCTATTTATTTTGTATATGAATTCTATTTATTTGTAGGCAAAAACGGCGACGGCTGAACAATTATCTGAAAACCAAAATTTCGTCACGTGCAACCGCCAACCAGTTATAATAGAATTCTTGTATATTATGTTTATATATAAAAGAACAGTCCTTTTTTATGTACCAATAGTTTCTGATGACATAATATTGAACTTATTTTACGATTTTTTTCACAAAATTGTTAAATTACAAAAATTACAGTACCTATGTATAAATATAATTGCATTTTAGTTCAAAACTACGCACGTGTGAAGCCAGGGAATTTAGCCGATATATACGGTTATATATAATAAACAGATTAATATCGTTTTATTTACGACTTGCATCAATCACGTTTTGCCAAATCACATAAATTTAAATGATAATATTAAATGATTCTTGTTCAATCGTTTGTGTATTTACGTAACATCATAATAATCATAATAATGTATAAAAACGGTGTTTATGAACATTTATATAAAATGTTGATACATATATATTCTATAACATTATATATTTTATATAGTGGGCATTTTCTTATTACCAAATATACGACTTTAGTCATGTACAAAATTCGTCTTCGGTACGCACACAGTATAATATATATATATATAGGTATATATTATTATTTTACTGCAGCTGCGACTACTACAGCATTGGCGTCGATTCGGCGGCTGTGTCGGCCAATCGAGAGCGTCCGTCGCTATATACCAGCGCGTTATCGTTATACACGTCTCACGCCTGGCGGTGCATAACAATGTAATTTAGGTTTAGAATTTATTATATGTATAATTTAACGTAATAACAAAACGGGGGAAAAAAACGCAGGAGAAGCGGCGAAGATGAAAAACACGTGGCTGCAGGTGCATTTCATAAAAATATATACTTATTATACATCCTGCGTCATGATGACGGTGATGACGGAAAAGATAAGTTGGCCGTCGCTGTCGGGGCGGTTGGTCGGCGTTGGAGTTCCAGGGGGGGGGGGGTGCGTTCTAGGCCGACGGGTGTTTTTGGGAAAATAAACGCCCATATATTATATATTGTACAACCGCTGCTGCATAGTTTTGTATAATACCTATATATCGTCGTCGTTGTTGTTGTTATTATCATCATCATCATCGTCGTCATCGCCATCATCGTTTCGGTGCGTGTAATATAATACATAATTTATACGACGAGCGGCGTGTAATATTTTAACAGGCGTTTTCTATATAGGCGTATATTATACTGCACCACATACCCCCGTGGGGCACTGCAGCTGCGGTGCACATGGCGCGTATACACACATGATTTACAAAACATGTTTTTAAAAACGGAAAATAATAGTAATAATATACATAATAAAAGTAGTATATTATATAGTAATAACGAACGACCGCGGTGTGCAGCAGGCCTCGATACGACGTGCTCTTAGGCGCGGTCCGTCGGATTATATATATTTTTGACAAATGGGCGCGATGGCGTGAGACCCCGACTTGCCGACGCCACGGCCGTCGCCGCCGCGTACACCCCTCTACGACGCGCCTAAAAGCGCATCCATTGAAACGCGGCGCGGCGGCGGCGGCGGCTGCCTTTCTCTCCCATTGGCCCGACCACTCGCCGCCACTATACGTATTATACGGTTTCCAGATGGAGTGAAACACGACGACGGCGACGATGACGACGAAAATAATATATTATTATTATTATTATTATTGTGCTCTAACAGTCACACGCCGACTGCGCGCGTCCCTCTTTCACCGCACCCCTACTGACACGTGTGACGGACGCATATTAATATACGTATATGATGCACCCTCTGGCCCGCGCACATGTGCCGACCGTAAAATAACATCTCCGAGAGGGCACGCCGCGTAGTCACGACGACTTTGATAGTTTTTTTTTTTTTTCTGTCCGGGCCAAAGACTTATACTAACTATTATATTTATAAAGGTTTTCCCTCTCACTCTCTCTCTATCCTTCTCGACATTTCGGTTTTTCGTCTCTTGACGTCGTTTTTATATATATATATATACACTCACGCGGACCGCACACTCTCGAGATTTATGACAGCTGCAGGATAACGAATGCACACGCAGTGGTGCGGCCCCCATCATATATTATTATTATCGTCATCTTTCGGCGTCGTATATATACGATGTAACGGTCGCGCCGCGCCCCCGACCGACGCTACATTTATGATATACCATCAAATTATATATACAATGGCATTCCGTCGAGGGGAACACGAACCGTACGGGAAAAAAAAAACCGAAACTTAAGTGAAAAAATAAATAATACGAGACAACGTCCGCCGCCATCATTGTATAAATATATACGCTTACTCTCGATTCGGCGGTGTGTGCTATGCTGCAGCTGCCGTCGGGTCATATAACTATATATATATATATACGATAGAATAAATAATAATATATAATACGATATTATTATATGTTATTATATAATTTACGTTGTATCATATATTGTCTATATATATAATTACAGTACCTATATATACGGGTATTATAGACGTATATAATATGTGATGCCTATAGAAGCGGTTATTTATAGCGGGCCAGCCAATAAGAGTATATATTATATAGGCAACAGTCATCGCGGCCTGCAAGATTATATAACGTTACGTTTTTTCAAACATATTTTTTTATAATTGTTTTCAAGAGTAAAATATTATTATGTTATTTATATATACATAGAGTAAACGAAAGTCCAAAATTCAACTACGAAATGTCTCTTATGGTTATTGCGTGCAGCGGGTTAACTATGTCTGTAGCACGCACTAATAATGTAGTATAACTCATAGATACACAGTATATGTATATATTTATATATCATGGTTCCGTACCTGCGACGCGGTTGTAATAGTCAAAATATATATATATATATATATTATCGATATCGTCGATCGCGCCTGGCGCGGCAAGAAAAATAATTGGGATGGTATACAATATAATAGGCATACAGTTAGTTGTTAAGATGAGTTTATATTATACTGTTATATATATACTTTCCTATACACGTAATAACATATAGGTAATATGATATTATCGTTCCCATAGGTATTATTCGGGACTAAATGTACATATATGTAAGCAACAAAAATTAATATTATTTTTTACTTTTTTTATTATTATGTTTTTAATGATGTTCAGCTATATAGATATTACACGATGTAATATTATACGCCACATGCCATCGCGGTCGTGAAACCATTTATCCCATTCGTACACAGATATTTTATTTTTTTTAATTGCACGAAAACAAAGTCATTAAAAAAAAATAAAACGCCCAAGTCTTTATTACAGTCAATTACTGCGGCGACCGATTAAAAAAAATTGTACATAGTTAACTGCAGCTTATATAGTTACTATATATATTACAGTACAATGCATGATATTATGTTATTGTCTAATAAATAAAGAAAAATACTTTATATATTTAACGCCCATTAGCATAAATATAAAATATATGTATTAAACGTATACTAAGTCCGGAAATTATGTACATTTCTCTATGTCAAGGCACATAATACTATACTAGCTAGCTGTATATGAAAAAGATAATATATATATATATATATATATATGTATACCTTGACATTGTACCTACACAAATCACAATGTATACATAGGAACCATGTCGCTTGTACCATTCTCACAGTTGTGTCGGCATACAAAGAAAGAAAATATATGATAAAGGTGTCTATATATAGTGAAAATGTATAGAAAAAAACACCAGTGAAGTCACTATACGGTGCAGGATGTATAGCGTGTTTCGAATACCTAATATATCTATATCGTTATTGAGATACAAATGGACACTGCAGCAGTAATGAATGTGTTCAATTTAAACTCAATGATAAATTATTGAATCGAAAAACTTGACAGTGATATTCCTACGTTATTGTACCAATTTTTACCAAGAATTTCGTACAATATACAAGTCTTATATTATATTGTATTATATTATGCTTATAAATAGAACAGTTATGGTTGCATTTCCAGAATAATAAAAAAAAAAATAAGCAGGAAGCCCAGTTCTTAAAATTTAAAGCCTCTATTCTGTTACACTTTTCATAAGATCTTAGGTACTCGTAAATTATTAATTGAATAGGTAGTCCTAAAAATCGTATGATGAATACACCGTTCAATTACTGCAACATATATATGTTTAAAAAATTTAATTTATGTGTAGTTTAGTCAATTTTTACAAAATATATGAACTATCTGCACTTTTAACCAACGGAGTATTTAAATAATAATTAAAGAGGATTAATATTTAATAACTAATAATATTATTGTTTTTGACTTTTATAACTATATCTAGTCAATACTCAATACTGACAGTGTGAATATTATGCTCATATAGTAGGTATAGGTATTACAGGTATATATATATATAATTTATTTAAATATTTTGAAAACTTATTTAATATATATACGTTACGAAAAAAGTATCAAACACAGCAACATTTCAAAAAATTATATTTCAAACCTGATAAAAAATTCATGGGGATTTAAGTTCAACTTTTTTAATTAATTACTATAAGAAAAACTCATGAAGATTCTTATATAGCATGTTCAAGCCTTTTTATCGAACATATATTATGTTTATTAACATTATAGAAAACAAGATAAAAAAGCAAAACATTTCAAATAAAAAAAAAAAAAAAATGCATATTAAAATCTAAAAAAGATTCAAAATATTTTGATAATTATTTAATGATTAAGAAATAATTATTATTTATATATAAGTATAGGTATTATTTTTATTATAACTTTCATATATTAATAAAATGTGGTAGACAACAATAATAATATATTAATATATTAATATATGTCGTAATTCGTACCTATACTCACTAAGAATTGATTTCTCTAACAATATATGTATTGGCATAATTGAACAATTTTGATATTGTTGAATAATTTTATTTTTGGTGTTTTGCATAGATCTTTATACAATTAAGCAGATGAGTGTAAATTAATATAAATAATAGAAAACAATAAATATTCTATTCTATGAAAATATTAAATAGATACCACGTTAAAGGATAAATATGAACATAGTTTTAGAAATATGCTATTTTTTCTAAGGCGATGAAATGTGTAAAAATAGTTATGGTTTTTTTTTAATTCTTGCATTTAAACATCGTCATTGTTTAGAATATATGAATATCCAAAATATACAATTCCCTACAATTGCCGTGCCCTATACAGTCGCGCATAGTGTTTTATGGAATTTATTTTAAGTCGTGTGCACACAATAAACGAGTATTACAGCAGTGTAGTAGCTTATTATTAATACATAATATAATTATTGTGTGTACGGTGTAAGTTTACCTACATAATATATTCGTATGTTTAGCGGTTTATAAAATCAGCACGTGCGAATAACCTGTTATTATAATATGTGAATGAATAATGTTATGAATGTTACATGATATTAAAATACTAATTTGACATATTAACAATAATAAATAATATGGTGTTGTTGATTTGTTATTATAATATTATATATTTTAGGTGGTCATTATAGTCATTATAGTCATTACTATGATGTGTAAACTCACTAAACACCAATAACCAATTTATACCAAGTGTGTAATATATAGTATGGTATAAATAGTTAAGTATTTGAAATCGCAATGATCATTTAATCAATGACAGTTATCGTTTTTACTTTTTATTGATACCTATCCGTTCAGTTCGCTATAGTCTTATTATATAGTTTATTAATCACACAATGTCACTTGATCGCGTGACATGCACAATTAAAATAATTCATAATACCTATAATGTATGGTTTATTTTGTCAGGACAAACTTACCATTTATATAACCGTGGTTGTGTATAAATATAAACACGATATTATTTGCAATTAATCTGCTTACTCCAGAAAAGATTTCAGCATTGGTTTCTTTGAAAAATAATGCACATGACGATTCGTAATTTAAATTATAACAATCCTACCAACGATTTAACGTTAAATTGAACAAAACTTACATTTGGCATTGTTCATTATATAAAACTGCAAATTAATGTTGGTTGTATTATTGTATTCTATTATACATAAATACATAATTTTATATATTCAACAAATATCTGTAATTAATTTATACGAATAAAATACTATTACGAAGCCGTGTTTTAATTTTGAAAGCTCGATACAGAAGATGAATGGATTTTCCACAACTCAATAACATTGTATAACTCAATTACCTCAAATATAATATAATTTATTTAAAAATATAATATACATATGCACGGTGCAATTAAATATTGAGCTATAACACGACCGTGTCCGACGTCCGTGTTACCTTTTTACATGAAATAAACGCAACCATGAAATGTATAGGTGTTGTCTTTCTAACAATTTTCCAATACACTATTTAAAAATATTAATTCATGGCAAAATAAACATTTGTATAGATAGAATACTCGATATACATCAAATACAGTCATAACAGTTTCAAAACCGATATTCTATAATGATTATAGAGATTATAGTATAATCTATATAGTAAAATAGCTGTAACTGGGTATTTAATCTAAAATATGCAAATAGACATAATATTATTATGTTCTTTTTTTATATATTAATATGTATATTAAGTGTACTTAAGTCATATGAAATAAATTTTCACAAATCCAACAATTTTATTTTGTTGTCAGTCATCCTAAGTAGCTTGTAAAAATAAGAAGGAAAATTGTTAAAAGGACGTCGGTCCTTATTATATATTTCATGGGGCGCAATGGTGTTGCAACGAAATCTTTTACCCACAGTAAACTGTTTTTTAAAAAAAAAACGTATTTGTTATTATTTTATAAATTAATTGATATAGTTACGAGTATTTTATTATTTAGGTACTATATATGATTATAATATGAACTATATTCCGGACTCGAAAAAAATATAATGATAATTTCTATCATATTAAAATAAATCATGTTTCGGTCATGTCATAACGACAAACTGTAAAAATATTTTAAAAATTACGATCGAGTGTCTTATAATATGCTAGTAGATTATATTATATTAAAACTAATTTACCAAAATCCAAAATAGGACGTTTCACCACGATTAATGATTAATGATTTTATACTTCCATCAGTTTGAGAACATTTTGATTAACTATCATTATAATATAGACATTGTGCCCTATAAAAAATAGAATGAAAATCAGAATGATATATCCCCTACTAAAATTATAGGTATATCTATTATGTATATATAAGTAACCGTTTTCAATTGTCGCACGCGTGATCGACTGTAGCACATGCCACATGCTAGCTGATTGGTGCAATGTCCTCTTAATATACTTCATAATTCGTTATGCCAAATAATTGTTTTGATCCTTATTGTTAACCTGTAGCTATAGTACAGCGACTATATTTTAACAATGCGAGTCAATTGTTCCGTGAACAAACTCGAGTTAGTAATTAATTTAACCGGGATCAGGGGCAAACTAGCAGTTTTTAAACTAAACAGCACTCAAAAACAATTTAAATTAAAAACATATTTTATACAATATTATTATTTATGTGCAGGAAACGTCATATAATATAGTGTATCCCGCACTTCATATGGTATACAAACCACAAACCCAAAATGTATATAATTATGACTATATTTACGAGTATATACGATATCAGATTAACGAACATAAATAGTATAAATAATATCGCCTATAGGCTATAATATATGTAATATTCTTTTCGGAATGCATAAAATTCACGGAAGTCTTGAATATACGTATATTGATAAATTTACCTACATGACTCTATAGTTCACAGTATAAGTGTATACCAATTGATTCGTTTCAGAACTCTATCTTTACCTAGCCTTTATATTTTTAGTTTACACAGTTCAAAAATGCAAATGTGTAGTATACGAATTTAAAAAAAAATCAATGTAGGCGCAGCCGTATTGATATACGGCAGATGTTGACTTTCGACTGTACCTACCTTGTAAATTATGAAATTGTGATAAATCAATTACCAATTATTAGCAAAAATGGTGTATTGAATTTGATCATCGCAATTTATCATTGTTTATTTATTTATTAATTATTATAATTACCATATTAATGTATACCTACCGTTGTTATTAATACTTCCAAGTTAATACCACGTTACCTTCTATACAATTGTATGATTTAAAATTAGTCTAGAAATTGTATATGTATATAATTTTTTTATAAAGTAATATTTATAATTTTAATATAGACATTAAATTATGTAATAATTTTTGTTTTCGCGCAACAACATCTTTGTTATTAGCGTTATCTATACCTTAATTAATATAAAAATTGATAGCTAAAAGAAGTAGAGAATATAAATTAAAGAACATAATTGATACGAGTATTATAATAGTTAAATGATAAATTAATTATTATAATAGAATTCTGATACATGGAGATATTCAGTAGTTATAATTTAATAAGGATTTAGTGCAAGAAGTTTACAGAGATCGTGCATTGTGTGCGGGATATTGCACATGAGCTCGTCTCTGTTAAATATAATATGTTATGATATTACAACTACATTTTTACTGAACAAAATTTAAGTTTTTTTATGAAATAAAAATTGTTAAAGGTAAATTTATTTAAATATTTATACACTTTTCAGATATAAATTATTGAAATAGGTTAAAACTTATAACAATGTAATTATAAAATGATGTATTTACTTTGATTACGTTATTAATTTACAATTTCGGACTTAATTTGTTAACTATAAATCAATAAACACAAATTTCTCTAAATGTTAATGCTCTTATAATAATTTTAATAATGGAAGATTCATACATTCAAACTTGTTTAAAAGTGTATGAATGTAACGTGCACGTAAAAAGTAGGTATTATATGTTCAAAAAAAAAAAAAAATAATAAAAATATATATAAATTCAATAATTAATTGTTTTCCATATAATTACGGTAATTTTACTATTTTGTAAAAAAAACAAGATGCCTAGCGGAGTTATAATTCTTATTTTTAAAAATTATAACCATAAAATTCATTATTGTGGTTGAATGTCAAGAATGAACTTAATAATTTAATAATCGTATACATTACATTGTATTATATTCATCGTATTTTAAATTCATAAAAATTATTACCATTTAAATTTACAGGAACTTTTTCATTTTAAGTGAACTATATATACTATGATATTGTTGAATGTATGTTATTACATTTTAATACAATTTTTTGATAACTATATTCAATAATATTGAATAACTTAGAAACATAATATATTTTTTCTTATACCTATATTATCTATATTTTATATTATTAGTATCTATTAAATTATTTTTAACCATATACAATTGCTACTCATTTAGCGTAATTTGTATTCATAATTATTAAACATAAAAGATATAACCATTTAGCTATAAAAGACCTACTTGCGAATTTTTATAGAATTTATAATTTTACAAGTCTATACCGTTTGGTAGTAGTGAATATTCATAAATATTTGCCAATTTCCATATCATATTATTATGATTTTATCAATTGTATAAAGGTAATAGTTACAAAATTAACTACAGGCAAATGAAAATAAAACGGATTATTTTATTTATATTAGATACCTGCACCGTAGTTTGTCATCAGGATATATTTTTCGATTAGATTGATTGGTTTATGTTCTTCAATCATCATTCATCTTAATCATCCAAATTGGTGATCACATATAGTATTACGGTTGAGAATATTTATAGACACGACCCTGTTCGGTCCATATCTATGTACGGACTTTTGTCATGTGATGTTGTATATGCCTACAACATATTGTATAATAATAATATGACGCCTTCACGCGCCACCCGGCAGCCATCACGACTTAACTTTTAAATAGTCAACATAGTAAGTTAATAATATGTATTGTCGAATTGGTGACGGTTTATTTAAAGACCTCTCAAACAGTTTTAATAATTTTAAATAGGCACCTATTTACCCACCGTATTATATTATGATCATATTATTACGCACTGTGGAATGGTGAAACACAACAAAAAAGGTTGTTCGATTGGCACAAAATATTATAACTATGACACTATAATAAACGTAGTTATAATAGAATAGGTAATGCATAGAATATGTTTACTACGCAATGACTATAATAATATTACATACACATATTTTGATTGGCACTGCTAATGAGTGTGACTAAATCAAACATTTCAAAAATATTATTAGCAAATTAATATATTACGACAAATGGTCAATTGATGCGAAAAAAAATTGACAAATTAACTAAACAAAAAAAAATTAATATTAAATAAAATATACAAACAAATTATGTTAATAATAATTTGAACAATTAAATTAAAAATACAGTTTAAAAATCTCAATTATATTCCTCTTATTGATATTTATATTATACCAATAGTTATATTATGTATTATTAACAGTTCGATTATTTTACAACGTGATTTGTGAAATCGATTATATAGTGTCATAATATTCAGATTAAAAAAAAATAACTATTACAAAATATGGATTTGGAGACGAGTGTTTTCTAAAAGTGGGTGTTTTGATAACATTACTTACGTGCTACAAATACTACTATTACTATAGTAATAGATATAAAAAGTATAGAAAATAACAAAAATAAAACGAAAATAATAGTTAATTCTTATACATTTATTTTTTTACAATCGCCGAAAAGTATAATATTATTTACATAAATATTCTGATTCTGAATTATTATTCATATCTACATTTTTAAATGTAGTCGAACAGACGAAGCATTTTTAGATAATTTTATACCCAATAAATAACATAAAGTGATTATATGATATATATATATATATATATAATTATATACATTTTAAATAGTTTTCACTCGTATTTTTAAATAATTATCATATTTTATCTGAGTAGTAAACTAAAAAATTGATTGCTATGTTTGATTTAAAACTACGTAATATGATATTATAATATTTTATATTTTATTAGCTTGGCTATAAAATTTCGAAATAGTTAATTATATCGAGTTTTTCATTTACAGTATTAGGTACTCTTAATTTTATTAATAATTTTTTGTTTGATACTAATGTATAGATTATACATAATGATCATAGGAAATTCGTTTATGATTGATAATTATATAATAATTTAATTTAATTACTATTGTGACAGTTTTAGAATACTCGAGTATGTATAATCACACTGTAAATTATGCATTTGCCATTATAAAAATATAATTTAATTGAACATTAGGTTGTCAATTGTACCTGTATAATCTCAATCGATCTATGCGACCATAGATGCTTTTCATATTTAAGTATAAAATATATACAAGTGTTTTTATTTGGGAATAAGTATATTATTCATAAATAATTAAGTTTCATCGTTGTGTTAAGAGTTCTATAAAATATTTGTCCAATTTTATTTATGCATTACAAACACATGGATATTTTATAACTTTCAGATAAATAGTGTACCATAAGCTTCAATCATAAAATAAATATTGTTATTTGATTATACAATAGCAGATTTTTAATTGTAATGGAAATTGAAAATATATACTGATTTATTTTAATGTTTACATAAAATTATATATTTAAATAAGTATACATTTAAAAAAAACTATACTTAGATTATAATACTTGAAAACCAATATATTTAAAAACTTAGTTGTATTGTAAGTAATTTTTCTATGAAATTTAACATATAATTAAATGTATAACTTGATAACGAAAAAAAATACACGATATAAGTATACAATATTATAAATTATAATATTAATTTCACGAAACGTTATTCAATTATTAAAATAAATTATAATAATTATAATATGATTATAATCAATAAATATGCTTTATTTCCAGTCGTATTGTGTAATGTATTATAATTTATAATAATAATATGCTCGTTTAACTTATAATATTAAAAAAAAAATTAACATCATTTAACGATTGCACGACTTTCAAAATTGAAAATTTACTGCAGGACATTATTCGGGAACTATAAGTACTAGGTACTTATACTGCATTGACACATTTGATGATATATATATATTTATATTCTTTTATGACCTAACCTAACCCACAATAATTATAAATCATTTATAAATCATCTCATTCGTCTCATAAAACTCGTGATTTATATTTACTCAATAAGTGTTTATTGTTTATTTAAATATCAAGACGTGATCTTAAAAATAAGTGTATATATACAAACTATCAGAATATTGAAATATTTTCAAAAAAAATAATACAAAATGTATTACTTTTATAGGCAAATTAAAATACAAGTAATTAATTACAGCAAATATTAAAATATTATATAATATTTTACGGCTTTCATTAAACTTTTAATAAATTAAACCTAATTTATAGGATATTATACTTACAAGTCTTCAGATGTATTTATTTTTTTTTTAATTCATTTTTTTTTTAATTTTTGTCATTAATAAATTATACATATACAAAATATTTCGTTAAGATGGACTCATACCGATAATTGCAGAATAATAGCCGCTCAAACACATAATAGACATTTTTATGTGCGTGCAAAAGCATTCAACTCAAACGCATTGTAAAGAAAAATTTTATTGTTTTTCAATTCGTTATTACAAATGAAACTACAAATATACAAATGAATCGCTGAATAACTAACATTATCTACACCTATACAATACGTCAATACCACTTACTAGTTTTTATCATATATTAACTATATAATTGAAACCTAGTTTTGATTTGTATAATATAATTACGCGTCAACAATAAAAAAACTTTTTGCGACGCTGTCGTAGTTTAACAACTAAAGAATATTACTATACATATGAAACATAATATTATATAATTATGTGACATCCAAATATTAAAACCAAGTACGCATTATAATGTTGTATACCATATCTATTATACGAATATATAGACGCTATGAATATTTTAATTTGAATTATTTCGCTAAAAGATAGTAAGTATTAATGTAATAATACAAATATGTACAGATACTAACAAAATTGTGACTAAGTAATATAATATTATAATATGTCAAAATATGAAATAGTCTCGATGATGTTTGACATTTTTGACATATTCATTAGTTTGTATTGTAACTCTTATGATATGATAATAATAATACTAAAAATATAATATTATTATAGTCAGTTCGGAAATGTTTTATCCAAAATCACTGTTGACTGACAGTGTGTCAGGATTTGTCTGGAACAAACAGAATAAAAGCTATAATCGATAATATTGCTCGATATAACGAGCTGATCTAACAATATAAGAAATATGAAAACGTCAAACAAATAAATGATAAAAAATATTAATTTGAACAAGAGAATAATAAGATTATTATTAAAAAAAAAAACTTGCTAAAAATCATAAACTATTGTAAAGTAGCCAAGCTATATGAATAATAATATAATATAAAATATATATTGTGGTTACAGTATATAAATGAGACATTCAGTGCCTATGTCTTATTGTCCTATACATAGGTTACTAGGTAGGTATAATAATGTATGAATAATGGTAAACGGACAGTTTGTACTATCTATTGTTTGAGTTGCATATCGCGGACACTTTGTACAGTGATATAAAATTGATAGAAATCGATCGCGGACACTTTGTACGGTGATAATACATTGGTAAAATTAGATCACGGACGTTTTTTACGGTATGTACTCGTAAATGGTGGTGTTTTTATTTAGCATGTTTTTGCATATTTTGAATAAAATGCATATTATTGTATATATTGAATAAAACGAATATGATTGCGAAAAATTCATGTTTTATGGTATATTTTGTAATTGATAAAAAATAAAATAAAATAAATTTTATTTCTAAATTATTAAATTTCTCAATGATATTATTTTAAGACAAACAGCCAATCACTGATGTATTTCAATAAATAAATATTTTTTTTGTAACTATATTTTTATGTTTATCTTATAACAATTTAAATGCATATTTATTATTTTACAATTGTTTATTGCATACAAATCCTAGCCCTGATTATTATTATTATTTATGTATGTTTACAATGTTAACTACCTGCATGTGTTTTGTAATAACAAATTATGTCTAACATTTCATGTCTCAACATTTTTTTTTACCTGAAATAGTACAAACTGTCCGCAGTTTTCATTTTTTCCGGGTGACCATACAAATAAGTGTCCTATAACCATGAATAATATATGTGCATGGAAAATTCAATAGCAAAACAAGGAAGTTATATTCAGAGATATACATCCTCAGAGTTCCGAGCAATCGTGCAAAATTAAATAGTGTTGTTAAACAAACTTTTTAATAGGAACTGTGAGAAAAAAACCATGATAGGTATTGTTATTACATATAGACACATTATAAAAAATTGTAAAAAGGGAATAGGTATATTCAATTATCGGTTGGAAAAAATTATATCTACTATCAATTACGTTTGCGTCAAGTTAATTTTGCATTGGTTTAATCAAATGACATTAAAACATTTTCGTATAGATTAGAATATGACTTTCGCTGTAAAATTCTCCTTTGACACTACACCTCATTATGAGACACACAGCACGCAATGTCAGTATAGCCAGTCATAATATTATTATTAACATAATAACATTAACAGTTTGGATAATCGAATATAATTGTTTTTGCGCGCCGTTATATTCTATTAAATCATAATTCTTGTTTGCGGTTAAAATACAACACATAAATACATCGCTAAAAGTATTGAGGTCTGAAATAAATGTTATTAATTTATGTTGTAATGGTTAACATTATTATATAATTATTGTTATTTTTTTGTCATACGTCACGATTCATATCAGTGCTATTTATTTTTAGTAAGTTACACGAATTTCCTAGCAATTTGTCTCCACGTATACTCGGTCTCTCGCAATTATTTTTCAATAGTATAATAATTGTTAAACTGTAGTATACAATGCTTAATTTATTATTATACTATGTAGGAGGAATAATGTAATATTCGTTAAATTTAATATAAAATATTTTTCAATAATTTTTTTGCATTATTTAGTTTTATCTGAACATATTTTGTAACAGCTATATAAAGTCAAATCATTCGATCGATAACATCAAGTAAAAATATAACTAATCATTTTTAATTATACCTTTTTATGCTTGTAAATAATTACAGCATAAATCCTGATCATAATTAATACTATCAAAATAACTGCCTATAATTTAACTGTTTTTGATATTTTTCTTGCGCTCTGATATAACGCACAGATGGCAATTATAGCGCTATTATTTACATTTGGTAATAATTTATAAATAATATATATATAAATTAACTCAATCATAATATTTCACATTGCAATAAGCTTAGTATAATACAATATTATTATAACGTATATTTTTCATAAAAATCGAAATGTACAGTCGAATAATTGTTAATATTATATCTATCTAGCAAACGCGTGTAAGTTAGAAACGTAAATGTACAAAGACTAAAAAGCGATGTGGGTTCGTTCAGACCTCCTGTGATTGTTTAAAAAAACGAAATTGTATGAGATATTGTTTTTTAGAAAAGCTTAAAAATATAATTATATTTGTTTTTCAGGTTATAGTTTGGTTTTAAGTCGTTAGCGATACTTGACTATCCACTATATATGTAAATAATATACCTATTATATGATATGCGAAATAAAAGTATTTATAATGGTAGAAAAGAAGTGAATATTGAATTTTATTTAATTCATTTATTTTAGTGTCCCCATATAGTTTTGATATAAACCTAGGTACTAGGTACTTAATATATATTTTTACATTATACATAATGTATTGGTATTTTGTGTAGTTATGTATATATATATCTTTGAATTTGGGGAGCTTTAGAATTTTTTTCACCACTCCCCACCCTTCCTACACACATACAAGTTATATATTATATACTGGTATACCGACTGCTATATAGCTATACTGCTATAGCATGACGTGTTTCGTGTATAGTAAGTTGATTCGAAGGTTGAAATTCTACCAATGGCTTTTAAGAAGTCGAATATCGAATTCGATACAGGAAATTTTCTTAAGTTTGTGTAGGTACCGTGTAAGTATGTGCGTAATGCAGTAATAAGTAACTACCTATAGTGTGCCTGTGACTGCAATAATGTAAAATAAATATCGGAATGCCCCACGTGTAAATTTCACGCTTAACAAAGTATTAATTATTTTGTTTGTTTTGTTTTTGAAAACATATATTTGGATAATAATTTTTCATAAGTACTAAAGTAAAAGCATTTTACCTAAGTCTATACGATACCACCATATTATATTATACAATCATTTTAGACAATGCCCCGCGATCGTCGCCGTTTCTAGATTTTTCGTTTTCGCGCTATAATTTCATATTATAACTCCAATGCCTCGTTAACGATATCCAATCGTAATTTATGTATAATTCATTACAGTGTTATTAATTATTATACTACAATATTTTTCTTATTGCATACAGTATATATAGGATGAAACAAGGGTATGATAGTAAAATATGCAATGCAACGATCGAAAATCGACGACGTCGGGATTATTGCATTGATGTGACTAGCCCAGCAAATAATTTGGTCTCCAGTATTATACTATATTATATTCCGATACTATTCGGAAACGACGCAGCAGGCCTAAATAATGTAATACATTATTGATGACGGCATACCGATATTATTACAAAAATGTAAACGTGACGAGGGCAGTGTATATACCTCTATTATCGAAATGAATATTGAATACTGCGTGCATGTATATACCGAATAACACGTTCCGGTTTTTTCTTTACGTCTCGTGAATGCGCTCATTGCGTAGTATACCATTACCGAAAAAAAAATAGCTATAGGTATATATTATGACATATTTTGTGGACTGACACTGACGCATTTGTTTTGCTATACGACGTGACCGATCATTTTATTACTTAAAGGCCATTTTATAAAATGTGTAGAACGCTCTAACACGTCGGAAATACTGCAGAACACTTATCTTGCTAGAGTTCGGCTTGCGAATTACTTGCAAGTGCTTACAGAAAGTTCGATTTATTATTGGTATATATTATAACGTCTTCTTCCGTCGCTACCGTTCGGCGTGTTCCCTCTGACAAATTTATGTTAGGTCATATTAAGTTATTAACGAGATCTCGAAAATTCGATTTCGGTATTGACGGTATTTAATATTAACGGTAGATATCATACGTATATAGTTTCGTGATGGTTCCGAGTAGTTACCTCTTATTTAAGAGTAGGTATAGTATATTTTTATTTTGATAGATATATCACGCGTGTATTGATAAACCATTTACAAAGACAGATAGATAATGTATAATAATAATATACAAATAATTATATATGAGAATTATCGATCTGCAGGGTACGGCGAGTGTGAGTGTTTGCATGATCGCCGTTATTGTCGTGGAGTCTTCTCCACTGTCGTATTTCCGTTCGTGTCGCCAAGCACGAAAAATCGTTCATTACTCATTATTGTATGCCACGACGTGTGCTGGAAAACCTTAAGTCTACAGTAGTCGGCCCCGCTAGGCATCATTGCATCGAACTCAGCGTTTATAGCCGTGTCCTATCTAAGCATAGGCGATGCACGACGTCCATATAGACGACAATCGTACGACGATTTCCATAAAAACTTAGGTATTTCGGGAACGATCGTATTTTTTATTCGTCACAGAAGTAACCGGTCGTCGTATAATAATATTATTATACTTTATTATCTTTATATGTGTGGGCTAATTATTATGATGCTCTCGTCGGAAAGACAAATAAAAAAAAAAAAAAATGGTGATCGCGCCGCGGCGAATGGAGAAAAATATAAATGCATATCGTCATCCGTATATCATTATGTTAATATAATCGTGTTATCGTCCAGCACGCCTTCTGTTGAACCCAAAACGGAATTCGGGAGGAAAAAAAAACGATTATTTTTAAACCGAGAGATTTACCAGTCACCGCAGCCATTTTTCTAGTATATTTCCGACCGACATATTACATTTTATAATCTATTATTATTATGTACACATTTTTTTTTCTACAAGATATAATGATATTATAAAAATAGCCGAACGTGCGTCGCTTTTTTTTCATGTTATTTTTTTTCCAGATAACACGCCGACGCCGTTTGTCTCGGATATTTTTCCGGGAATAACAGCAGCCAAAAAAAAAAAAAAAGAACTAACCGACTTGACGATAATAATAATATATTATAAAATACGGCGTCGAAAATAGGCCGATGCCCGCGATTGTGTTATTGTTAGTTCCACGCGCCGCATCGACTACGTGTGGTAACTTTTCGGGCTTCAAAACTATATTATAATAATATGGTCGTAACAATGCGAGATTTATTTAAAAAAAAGACAAATTTATTCAGCGGTTCATCGTGCATCACAAATATATATTATTATACGATAAAATTTTACATAAAATAGTAAAAAAAATATAATATTTTTAACTGAAATAAGCGTTTAACTACCCACGATATTAAAGTGTCAAAGAAAAATATTTTATCGATGTAATAATGAATTGAAACAGAACGTTCGATTATAATAACATTTAATTTAAACAGTTAAGTTGATTCTTCGATAGTAAAAAAAAAAATGTATCTATTAATACCTAAACATTAACAGTATATAAACGCTCCATTTATGGATGGCGCATTTTTTACATTCTTTACTTATAATTAAGCTGACACACGAATGTGCTCCATAATAGATGTTAAAAATTGTTTAATTGGACGAAAATTAAATTTCTTGTTGTACCTATGTAACTATATGTTTTAAGGCCATTAGGATTATAGGTAGCTAGTAGATAATGGCGATCAGACATGAGTGAAATTATTTTTAAAAGTATTTATGATAAAATGTTTAGGTATACTTGAATAATTAAAAAAAAAAATCAAAAATGGTTGTTCGAATAAGTTTTAGAAACAATATGTTCGGAAATATTTCAAATTCCATCATAGTATTTCGAATATTTTTAGAAATATTTAAACACTTACGATATTTTTTTTTGTTTCAATATATTTTGAATTTTCGTACAAAATAAAATTATTTGAATTGTTTATTTTATTTATTAAAGGTATTATTTTAATGTTTATTTTACAATTATTGTGATTATAATATATGGTATTTTAGGATATTTTCACGTACAAGAAATTAGAATACTTAATTTTAATGTAGTATAAAGAAAAAAAAATATAACAAACATATCTAATATTAAGTTGAGAATTTTAAATGTGTATAATATTATAACAGCTACTAGGAAACCATCAGGGGAAAATTTATTATAATAATAATAATAATAATAATAAGACATATATTTTTGTATTATGAAAACGTTTTTAACGACGATAATATTATAATAAACGTGTATAATACATAAATAATAATAGTCAATATAATCAATATAAATATGATCAAATGCGATGTGTGTTTTTGTCACTAATAATAAGATCGCATTAAATGTTAAACCTATTTTTTCTTGTTGGTTTTTTTTTTTTGTCGCGACTCGCGACGACTATCGACCATTATTTTTAAAGTGTAAAAAGTGAACATAATACACATCGCTTTTCATTAAATATTTTTTTTAGTGGATGTCACTGCGTTTTTTGTGATATTAACACGTTAACGACCGCAATCAAATCGACATCATAAATTCCTTATTATGTTTGATTGTTCGACCATAATAATATAGTATTATTATACTAAATATTAACATCACGCACAATATCCCACATATTCAAAATCCGAATACATATCATAGTGATTAGTGATGTTTTAATGGTATTTAATGTTTTAATAATATTATCTTGTATGGAACCTATACACATATATAATATATTATATCTATGTATTTACTTAGATAGACTAGCTAATATTTATTTTTAACGTTTTCATCATCCTGTTTATAGTGGTACGTTTATTTGTAGTAATATAGTTTTAAATGTTATGTTATATTTCCTGGTTCTTTAAGATGACACCATACGTCCACACCCGAAGTATCTGTGAGTATCTTCGTATTACAAATAAGTATATAATAATTTGAAGTCAGCAATATTATTCCAAATCTGTATTGTTTGTTTTAATATTTTAGTGTATTCGCCTACTGTAAAATTTAAAAGTTTGAGAACATTATATATATATCTGTTATTCATGATAGTTGTTTTTCGATATTTTAATGTTTAAGCTATGAAAATGTTTAAGTTTTCATGTTACACATATATGTTTCTCACTAAAAACTTACATAAAAAACAGATACTATTCCTAACCTTAAGTCTTATATTTTTTCAATTCATTCTGTAATATTGAAGCTATAACATACAGTAACAATAGCACAACATCAAAACTTCTTTTAACATCTCTAAATAAAATAATAGTGCGGTCTGGACGCATTCAATATTATATATTTATATCATTATTGGTAAATGAAAAAATATTCAAACTTTAAATTAAACTTACTAATACAATGTATAGGTACAATTATTATAAATTATTAATTGAATTTTGTAATTAATTGTGAATATAACAATTAACAATACATATATTCAATTTATAATAATTATTGTAAGTATATAAATAACTTATTATAGATATTTTGGTGTTATTAATTATTATTCCTGTATTTGAAATATATTAAAAAATTAAACTACAAATATCATAGAACGTATAAAATATAGTACAATGTCGCACTGACAATACGTATATTAATTATAAAAAAAATATGAATTAGGTACAATTAAACATTGTTCCTTAAACAAAACAATCAAGACTATCAAAATAAATACAATTATTTTATATTTTACCTTGTTAGAGGTATATTTAATAAATTAATAAAATAATATCTTGTGAATTTCTTTTCTTATTGATTTAAAAAATAATCATTATTTATATTGTTTTTATCTAGTACCTATTTATAGATTTGCTTTAAAATAAATATAGCTTTATTTGCATTGTTAGCTATTTTTTTGTTGATTGACCTTAAATTAAATTGTATATTTTCATAGTATAGTAGTATAATATTATATATTTGTCTCGACTAATGAACTTTCGAATGTTGCTACAGCAGTATGGGTAAACATGAAGAACTGTCAGGATGCGATTTTTTTAAAAAAAATATTCATTATATTATTATACTAGGAACAAAAATATTTACTGCTGTTCTGAAACAATATTTAATAATACTATAATATAACTAATTGTGCTAACTGTGAATTAAATAAAACATCCCGAATCTATTGTTTTTCATTAAAACAATATTGTACGGAATGTTCTTGCCGTGCTTATACACAACGATAAGCCATATTCAAGTTACTCGGTTACTCGATTAGCTTACGTATAATATAACTGAAGGCTTTAAGTTAGAATAAAGTTATGTATCTACAGTTATAAGACATGCAAGATACCTTGTAGATTTTTGATTGCTCACAATAATTTCATATATGAACTATTTAATAATAATTATTGATGTTTATTTTTTCAAAAATATTCATTAGTACCAAGTGGTTTATGAGAAAAAATATATTATATACATTTATATGAAAATATATATTATAAGTTATAATTAACATTTTAAAGTAATAATATTGAAAATTATTAAAATATATTTATTAAGTTATAAATTTATAACCAAAATTGAATATCTAATATATACGGTTAGATCATATTAAATAAATAAAATACATAAACATCAAATGGTGAACGTATTCAAATACATAAATAAAAAATATAAGGAAATGTTGGGACACTCATAGTCATAACCGTTGTTATTATTCGGGTGTTAATATTTTTCAGAAAAAAAAAACCGTGTAGGTTATTTAGTATTTAAGACTAAGATCAATATAATTATTATTTCTTGATTTAATATAATATTAGGTACTACATATTTCATTTTCAACAAAACTACATTAATTATAATATTGTCAGTCATAAGTCATAACTCATAAGTTTAAAAAAATATTAAGTATAGTAAATATTAATTTTTTTTATATTTTTAGACGTATTTTATTAACACATAGATAAAAAATATTTAAGTCTCAAATTATTAAAAAAAAAAATTAAAAATGTTTTACAGTGACCTAGGTTCATATACCAATAATTAAAGTATAGGTAAATATTATATTTTCTACAATTAAAACACAATAGTTATTATCGAGGCTCGAGACTTATAGCACTTAAAATCATTAAAATAAGCGCGTAAAAAAGCGCTTATAAACATCTGTATAAGCACTCAAATAAACATTTAAAAAACTTAAATTTGAGCAAAAATATTTAATCAATAAAAAAAATTTTCTTTTTACATGATCAATCAGGTACTAAATTTAATTTGTAACTGTGCTAAAAATAATATAATTAAAGATTACAAAAAATATTGAAACAAGATGATTAGGAAAAGTTTGAAATTAAAAAATCAAAAAAAAATAAACTAATTATTACAAAAAAACCAAACTTCACTTCCGAAGCATTTTGCCTTATTGTTTATAGATTTTCCGAGAGATTTTTTGAAAAAACCTTAAAAAGTAGAAAAACTGTTCGACAAAGCTAATATATTCAGAAAAACTGGAAATATCAAGTATAAGTATCTTTTTAAAAAATCATAAAAAAAAGCACTTTCCAATTCCATAATTGGACGTAACATCACTAACAATTCCATATAGTACTCTGCTACATTTTAAGTCAATCCATTAAAATTAGCAAATGATTTAAGTCTCGAGCCCTGGTTATTATAGTCTCAAATAGGATACCGCTTCGAGAAAGGAAATCACTAGTCGCACCTATGGTTTTTTTTCCAAGACGAATTTTGGTACATTTCATTTATTTTTTCATCGGAATGCGTATTGTCGCAACGACAGGATATACGGGTGTCTAATTAGCTCGCGGCCATCTCATAGCGCAACCATTGTAATGACATTCAAAAAAATCAATAGGTAAATAAATCGTTCGTGCATTGTACTTACCTGACTGCCTATATTGTAATATCTTATATATGGATCTTTCGAGAAAATTACAGAAAAACAAAGTTGATTACGCATTAGGCTTGACGAAAACGCGAGAAGGAGATTTTACAAAAAATAATAATAAATATAAAATTCAGATGTGTATATAGTGTACAGATGACTAACCCTTAATGCGTTTATTATTTCAAATGTTATTTCAATGAATGGTTTTGATAATATTTCCATTTATATAATTTGTTTGAAATCATTATAAAACAAAATGTTGAAAAAAAATACATCATTATGCTATAGTTACGATTGTCATAGCCCATAGGTATCGTGTTCTAAGTTTTTTACGTTTTCGAAAGACGTCATAAATGATGTCATCATTGATAATAACATATTCCTAAGCAGAATATTATTATTATTCTGTGAATTTCAATATAATATCTAAATCAAATTTCGAATCGCCATAGTTGATAATTAGCCGTGAGTATTTAGTTTAGGTGATATTATTGGAATATATGTATTATGTATCTAAGATATACCCAATTATGGTCCAGTAATACAAGTATAGCTACATATATAATTTGTTAAACACATTTTTTCGATTTTTCGATGCAACTGTCATGAGATTTCAATAATGTTTTCGCGACTGTTATACTATATTATAACTTAATGACCGTGTGAACAAATGAGTTACAATAATATGATGTTTAGTTATTCTATATGTTTATATCAATCATTTTCAAAACTGTAAATAAAGTAATAATATTTATGTTCAGTCAGTCGTTTTTAAAAATGATAATAATTAAAAATGTGGTAGATTTGTTTTAACACAGCCTTATCTAATACTAAATAGGATAAAAAAAAATTCAATATTTATACATTACATCGACAGACGACAATGCATATTACATAATAATATTATCATCGCTTGATTTAAAATAATATATATCGTCAACGAATTGATTTTCCCGGACTAATATTGAAATTACTCATAAAATAATAAGTTGCTGTTGATATTTTCGAGATTATTTAATTAACATAATATGATTAAACAATTTTTAATAACAATTCAAAACCATTGTGTACAAATGCCTGTCGTCGTCCAATCCCCAGTCTTTGTACAACTTATCTAACCATAGTTAATATATTATATATAATATATATATAGTTCTACATAAATCAGTTATCTCAAGGTTTTACGAGAATAGAAGTTTTAATTTTATTTTCTCTATTTAAAAAAAAAATCAACACATTATTTGATATTTGATTGTTTGAATTATCGTAACAACTGTGTTCAACTTGATATGTTTATTCTTTATTCATAGCTATCGCATTTATATTAAACAACATAACTGATTTCATTATATTTTTGTAAATGCACACTATACACATTTTTTTTTTTTTTTTTTTTTTTTTTTTTTTTTATTAGCTTTTTGTAAATACAATTATAGCTCAACAATTAATAGGTGATACAGATACAATAAACGAGAAAGAATACAAAACAAAATATAATATTACAAAAATTAAATTCTAAAGCCAGCCTCCAGAATAAAGGTTATTATTAAATTAATGACAGTTTCAGAATTAGAATTGAGAATAGAATATAGATTAGGGGAGATATTAAGGGGTTTTAAGGAATTAAACAAAGTAGTGCGTTTTGGGTATAGAGAAGGACATTCGAAAAGGATGTGAGAAAGATCACAGGGCATTTCTATTATGTGTAAGGTGCAGAATAGGGAATCATTTAGGTCAAGTTTGTAGGCATGAGCAGGCAGGGTTGTGTGACCTGAGCGTAGGCGGTTAAATTGGACGATAGTTGCTCTAGATAAATGGAGGTTGTTGAACCAGATTTTTTGTGGAATAATGGGAACTATATGTTTATATCTAGCGGCAAATTTTTCTGGGAGATTTGACCATTGGGAGGACCAAAGGTGCTTAATGTGATGACGTATAGTAGGCGTAAAGTTTGTATGAGGGAGTTGGGTAAGAGAAGGACAAATTAAAGAAGACGTAGATTTGGCTAGATTATCGGCTACTTCATTTCCATAAATTCCTATGTGACTAGGGATCCACAGGAATTGAATGGAATAATTAGACTGGTGAAGTGCGAGAGTAATATGTTTTATACGGAGAGCTAGAGGGGAAGGAAGGGAATTGAAGGGGTTGGATTTGAGAGCTAGTAGACAGGACAAGGAGTCGGAAGCTATTAGATAATTATTAGGAGCCAACTTTTGATATAAGAATTAGAGCTTCTATGATGGCATAACGTTTGTGAACGACTATTATTCTACAAAATAGTGTAAAACAAAGTCTCAAAAATAATTATATATTTATTATTTACTCAAGCCACGTAGAAATTTGATCGTCAGAGTAAATAAAAACTATAATTGGTATCTAAAACATATAAAATGTGTAAACAATGATGGTATTCTAGGCAAGTAGGTACTGACAATAGGTATCATACACGAATCGAAATTATTATAACGTTATGATGGAAACAATATAATAATAAATAAGGTATACGGGTCATATTGCAGTATACATAAACGGCGGAAATTCTTTTCTTTTTTTCAAAATATGTAATATTATCGATACATAATAAATGGGTTGGTCTTCACGGTGGATATTTATTATCTATATGTAGGTACACACAGTAATACTGATGAAATGATATGAAAACGAACGCATTTTAACGATTAGCTTTTGGTTGTACATATTTCATTTGACTCGTTCAATTATTCTAATATTGTTCGAGTCGCGTTCTAATCTCACCATCGTAATGGTCGCTATGTATTACGCGGCTTAACGAACGCGTCGAACTCACTCGTCGGCGTGCCCACTTAATGGAACGAACGTTTAAACAGAAAAAAATCATGGGCATATTTTATACAAGTAAAGTAAACACTAATGTTGTATGTAATACATTTCGTTTTTTTTATTTTAAATTTATTCATCCGATAAACATATCAAACTGCGCCTGGTTAACGATAAACGCGATGTAAATTGTTTGAAAATAAACTTTCCGTAGTATACATAATATTATTGTATTATACACATATATAGGTATAAATGGTACATTATAACGAATATAACAATATAACAATATACGAATATATAATATTACAACTGGTACGACAAGTATACAAGTCATTCGGTAGGCAGGCGCCCGATGCACGGGCACGACGACATTATGATAATGACACAATTCGTAAATTATCCATAAAAATGATTTTGCGCGTGGCAAACAATTACAAAGACAGGATATACAGAAATGTGTATATAGATATATAAAAAATATAATATGTTCATCGTTACGTATTAATCTTTTTATAATTATTTTTATTTTATTTTTGTTTGTAGTGTGGAAAATTGGTAAATCTATTTGTAACTTTATTCTGCGCAAACCCGTTTTTCTAAATAATTTCATTATTATACAACGAGACCGCTTTTAAAATATTTTGAATTAGTATTCAAATATAATATTATATCAAACATTCTTCTGAAATGTCATTAAAATTGTCTATACTAAACTCCTTAAATAGTAGTTGTGTGGCGTCCTTTAGGGGACGCGTTGACCGTTCGTAATTAATTCAATGTTGGCAATTTTCAAAGCGCTTGATTACGTGTTGATTTCGCAATACATGAATATAGTTGAATACATACAATAATAAATCAACGACGCATTAAGTACTGGTATTGCACATGCCTAATTTCTGCATATAAATTATCTACCTTCTTAATAATAACGTGGACGATTCAAATTAAATATATTAAACACAATTATTAACGTATACAATGTATTTATTTATTGTTAATAAAGTTAAGTATTCAAGTTTGATAGTACAGTAAAACGTACATCATATATATATATAGAGAGATATATATATTATATGTTATTTAATATTTCGAATAGAACGGTTTGAAGCCTTGAACATTTCTTTAACGCCGGGAAAATATATTTTCGTTACGTCTTTCTCCGAGGTAGATTGCACGAACACTCCTTCCGGGAATATCGAGCACCGGCCCACCGGCGACAATATTTTTCCAGCGCTTTTTTCTCTCAAGTCCGACACCGACTGCGCGGACTTGATCCACCAATACACGGGCTGTATGGGAAACGCCCTGGGAAACAAATAGTTCATACAAATTTGGAATAGACTGACGTAGTCGTACGCCTCGTTGTCATCGTCGTCGTCTTCAGAGTTGTCTTCGGAGTCACTGCTACTTGGGCCGCTGTTATAGTAGTTGAAATAGTTTTACTAATGTATACGCTGTGTACATATTGTTCAATTTGATTTTTAATAAACTTCACTTTGACACTTTCAAAAATTAAACTTTTGATAAAACCGAGCGTTTGTACAGAAATACGAACCAAGTCCCATTGTTTTTGCACAAATTGTGCAATTTTTGTTAAACTCCTCGTAGAACGTGGAATTCTACTTTTACATGACAATAATAAAATCAAAAACACTGAAAATACATTAGTGTAAAATTATGGGTCTCCCTCCTATTACTTTAATATGTAAAATTAAAAATTTCAAATGAGTTTTTTTTTCAATAGCTTTTGCTTTGTTTTGGTCAAAACTCAATTAATTTGTGTACACTAACTATGAGACTTGATGAATATTTCTGCACAAACTATATGCAAATAAGATTTTGGTTTTATCGAAAGTTATATATTTTGAAAGTGTGATAAGGGGAGCATTGAAACGGACGTGTTTTGTGGTTTTGTCACATATATGACGCGAAATTGCACTGGAAATATTACTGTACCTACATATTCATTGGATTCGGATAATAAATGGTCTGAAGTAGAATCGCGGATAAAGGGATATGTGTGTATTAAAATTCAAGCGAAAATGGAGTACTTTTACTTCTTTGAAGACTTATTCCACATCATTGCTCCAACGAATTTCTTCTTGTGACGTTTATGCTGAACTTTTTTCGGACGGTGTGGGGGAAATCCATTTATTACGGCGCTTTTATGAAGTGCGCTATCACTGAATCCTGACCGCAGTAACGGTTTAAATTCCTTACGATTTACCTTAAAACCAGGATAAGAGTTCATTTTTTCAACGCTTTAATACCTCAATAATATATAAACGTAGGATATATCATTATAATTGACGAAAATAATAACAAACCAATCAGATGTTTTCGGAACGCTTAAATATTATTTATTATTTTAACCAGAAAATATATACATATAGGTATGTTATTTTTTTAAACAAATGTATTTAATATAAGTAAATTCACATTGAACATAAACAAAATAAGTATAATTTAACATTGTTCATATCATAATAATTTCGTTTTACTAAAAAATGTATTATTCTTTATAATTCATAAAAAATCATTAACAATAATGATCAAAAACAAACAGATAATAGATTCATATAGGTATATTATGTATTTATATATAATTATGTGTATAATAAATATATAGTGCATGTGTTCTCATATGTTAGCTATGTACTAGTATATTTATGATAATAAAACGTTAAAAAATAAATTGGAGTTTGAATAAGATATATGAAAATATCAAATTGATTTAAGTATTAATAATGTTTATGGTGAAGACGACCAATTTATATAAAATAATATTGTTTATTAACTTTTCTTTTGATAATATAATTTAGGTACGTTAGATTAAATTAAATTTCAGCATAAACCACGCATACCTATAATATAATAATAAAATATAATTATAGGTATATATAACTAATTATAATTAAATAATTATATATTATTATATATCATACATTTTTCACATTTTTGTAACTATCTTTTTAGCTAATGTCAATATAAATGGTTTATAATGGTCTAAATATTTTTAAAATTAAATTACCTATGCATAAAACATTATAATATACATTTAATAATGGCGAAATATTTCAAGTCTCTACGATTAATATTTTTTTAATTAGAATATAGAAACGACAACCTATACCTATACTGTAAATTGGTAATAAAATATATCGGTTGAATATTTTGAAATTATAATTATTTTATTATTATTGGTTATTAACGAAATCTAATGTTTTCATAAGCGATATTTTGTCGTCAGTTTTTGTACGCTGTAGGTACATAAAAAAAAAAAACCATTAAAATCGTGTTTAGATTGATATCAATTAATTTACGATTAAAATTCTCTGGGAAATAATATTATTAAGAATACTTAAAATAAAGAGCAGACAGTTTCCAAGGTAATATTGTCAGCTCATGAAATTTATAAAAAAGATTGACTAACTTACTAAGAGTTCATAACGTTTTAAGTTATGTTATATTATGTATATATAATATACCTACATGTATATTGCAGTATTTTTTATCTTGTGTTACTTATTATTTTAACCTCTTTGTTTCACAGTATTTTACAAAAAAAAAAAATAACAATTTAACAATTATTTCATAATTATTATAATAAAAATTACCAAAAGAGATTTCATAACCACTTTTAATGGTAATTTGTATTTGGTATACAGAGTACAGACATACCCATATTTTTTTAATTTATGATTAATTTACTAAAGAATACAGTTTAAAATAAAAATTAATACATTATATACGTATTGTTCTATAAAGATTAAGCTTAAAAGGATTATTTAAGATTAAAAATAAAATCAAACTATTCAAATATATTTCAAACTTTTATGACATCAATGAACAATGTATAATAAAGTTGTATTTAAAAAAAAACTTAAGCTACGTAAGTTTCATCTATTTCTTCTTAGAAATTTATCAGAAATTAAATTCCCGAAATCAAACATATCTATAATCAATAATGATATAAAAATTAATACACGAGTATTATTCTATTAGTTCCACTATTTACGGGCATAGACAAAGATCACAGAATACAAATTTTAGAACTGTGATCGCCATCTAGCGCACGAAAACGTTGCGTCCTTAACGACGCTGACAGTCATAGCACAGAGTAGGTGACTGACGAGGCCGGTCCATACGTTTTTTTTCGACTCGTCGTTGTCCGTAACGTGAAATTACGATCATTAGACGGTTGGTGATAGGTATAGGAAATACACTGTAGGCACTCGAATCTCATCGATTTTCTATACGAATAATTATTATTCGTCAATAAATATATTAGAAATGATTTTGATATATATTTCAATAATTTGTTAAATACACAACATTCAATAACGCCAAATAACACGGTCAATAATATATTATTATAAATTGATTATACGACAATATTGACCATGTATTGGGCTGTTTATAGCCATCATATTATCGTAAAAATGTAATATTATTAAATATTCGGTTAACCCACGGTACTGGTTAGTGGCCTAATTATTATCAGTGAAGATCTCCCCTCATCCAAAAACATATTTGATAAATCACGATTTCAAAATATGAAACTATAAGAATGTATAAATTAAAGTAATGTGATCGGATTTAGTTCTACGAGCACTAATAACGTGTGCGATTATTATAGCATAGGCCACATGATATCTAAACATAATTTTTCATTTTATAAATGTTATAATCCTTATACTATTATTCTCAACCAATGCACTCAAGCATATGTTTTAGATTCTCAACGGAGTAATAAATATATTTATTTTACAATGATGTATGTTTTTATTTATTTATTATTTTTTTTTTTTTGTGTCTGTCATCATGTTTTGGAGTAGTAATAATCCTTTAATTTTTGACTTCAGCCCAACTCTGAAAATAAAAATGAATCTAGTTGGTACTTTGGGGTGACTTAGCTATATATTTATAGACAATTAAAATTTTCGATTTTTATAAACATTTTTTCTTGAAATGCCGATAAAAAAAATTTGGTAATCCAGAAAATTTTTTAAATTTAATACAAGGTTTATTATAAGTTGTACTTATCATAGCAAGAAAAACCCAAAATCGTTAGTCACAATTTTTGTTTATAAGTATTTAAAGTTCAGATGTTTACGAATTATTTCAAAATCGCAAAAATTTGCAAGGAATTTTGAAGTTGAAAATTCATAACATTTTTGTGATTTATAATATTTATATACCTAAGGTTAAAAACCCAACACAAGGTTCTCCGAAACTTTTTCTCCAAATAACTGTAAAAAAATTCTAGCGTCAATATAAAAATAAATTTATGAGCGTATAAAATTTAATTTTTTACTAAATCGCGTAAAATAACGATGTATTACAATTTAAATATAGGTAATAATATAATATATCCTACTAATTATCCTAGACTAACAAATCATCTCCGTTCAGATTTGTTTTTTGTATACAATAATATCTGTCATTGCATTCAAATTTAACACACCCGTTATAGTGACCTCTCTCCATCTCTATACTATACAAGCAGAGCGATACTCGCATTTTCCCACCCTTTTTTAGGTTAAAAAGAGTAAATACTTGACGTAGAAATACCACAATACGAGTAAGAAAAGAAATCATAGCTATAGTTATATACTGCAAATATTATATAATTGATTAATATTTTTCTAATTTTTAGATAAAGCATTATGATGTATATTGACTTAATAGTAACAATTGAATGTGATAGCAAAAATGCGATATGACGTTAATTCTAAAAGGTAGGTATTATAGACATTTTGTTAAAAGATCAAATAATTTGGACAATGTATTATATTATTATGGTTTATTAGGTATTATTAATATGAAAAAATAGGCAAATTGGTAATCACTCTGCTATAATGCTATGCAGTAGGTATCGAGTGTACTTCGTCGTTGAGCAGATCTTCAATAGATGTATTAGATTTGAATTTTAATGATAAATCATTGCAAACGAAAACTATTTTAAGTGAAGATGGTCTTTCACAGCGTCGGGTTACCCTATAGGCAAAATAATCAAGTAATTGGAGCAGCAAATTTTCTGCACTTGAAAAAATAAAATGTATTTATAATATTATTATATATTATATAATTTGAGACGACGGTAAATGTCCTGCTAGTAAGCGGCAAATTGCTTAATCCGCCACTGGTCTATCAGCTTACGAGTATATTACTAAGGGCCGTTAACCGACACATGACCGGACATTGTAAGAATGACCCTAAATATATTTCATGATAAATATATGTATATTGATTGCAAATAAATTTATTTCACTATTACTAATACACTAGCAGGTTAAATTAATGTTTGCTGAACACATTATATTTTAAATTGTCTTTGTGTATATAAAATATAATAATATACGTTAAATATTTCAAGTCCCCACAAATAATATTTTTTAAATTATTATCACAATATGATATAAGTCGTTATTCTTTATATATATAATTTCATACAAAAATGAACAACAAAATGTCTAAAAATATATCTTCAATATATTCAAATAGAAATAATAAAACTTATGAAAAATCTTGTATTAAATATTCAAGGTTTTGATTGAGTGAAAAACTTTTATTGAAATGTACAGAAAAGAAATGAAATAATTCCAAATATTTATTAGTATAGCTCATTTGGTAAAAATTTAAAGTATCTACAATATAGATCATATAATTCATACTCAAATTACTACATAATACAATAAAGGAATATATAGTTTATTATGAAATCGGTTTACGCTTGAATATCCAATTGTGTCAATATTTTAACTTCAATAATAATAAAATAATAATACACTGTGAAATGTAGGACGTAGGTATCACATATATACATAATATTAGTTGAATTATGCTAAATATTTTTTATTAATTCCAACAAAAAAAACTGTTTATAAGAAATCTTATTTATACAAAATAACTAAATTTGTTATTCTTCATTTAAGTACCTAATTTCGTTAAAATTAAAATTAAAATAACTAAAAAAAAAGTATTTATAATTTTAAACAAAAAATTGGTTGTAATGTAGACCAAAAAATGACTAGGAAAAGAAAAATCTTATTGTTAAAATTTATAATTCTTGTCTATAAAAATTGAATTTTGATACATTTTTAGCTATATAATACAATTTGTATATTTTCCTGATTTCAACAAAAATATTGTTAAAAATTGAATTTCAATTATTATTATAAATAAAAATTACTACGTTATACCTATAACGCCTACATGTTATTATGTACCTACTACCTACCTATATCTTTAATATTTTCAATATATTACAACTTATACGGAACCTTATACTATACAATTTTTAAACTTAATTAATCATATTATATATAATATATTTTATAATAATTGTTTAAATTTCTACTTTCGCCACAAGCTCAGCTTAAAAAAGGTACCTATAGATAATTATTAATTATCATACACAAATTCATCTGAAAAACGTGTTTTTTTTGTTTTAATATTATTACAAGCTAATATTAACATTACAATATTAATACAATATTTTAATTAATAAGAATTTGTATGGGTAAAAACATCTCACTAGGATCAATACTAAACTATTATAAGGAATTAAGAGCTTTAACATTCAAACTAATTTACAAAAAAAATGCTATCTATATTATGGGCTGTCAGAAGCATAAACATTTGGTATATACTTCTATAGTACTATATATAGTGTATACTATCTAGTATCTAATAATAATTGACGAACTATGTATATCTGTTATTTCATTTATTTACCCAATAAATATATATATAGTGTACATAAATAATAATAAATGTCGCATCCGGTAATTCCGCATCGTTTGGTCGAATACGGCTGTTGCGGAATTTTCGCATCACATATTTTCCGTGCGAAAAGAACGCATCGTGTGGCCCGAGCCTAAATGTATAATACACGGCATGTCGGCATAATTGAAGATAATAATAATAATAATAATAATTAACCATTGTGGCATTGTGCAGTGGGCATGCAGTGGTAGTCATGTGGGCGGGCGCAGACACACTAATAATCGTTTACTATAAACGCAAAACACGCCATGCACGCGCACACTATGGAAATTGCCTTCAAATTGTCTGTACTCAACTCCTTAAAAACGATCGATATCGAATATTATAATATTAATAGTATATTACATATTATTAATACTTTAAAATGACGTGATAGAACCGACAAGGCATAAAACGCGCCTAAAATATATATTAATACTTTTTTTAGTCAAATATTTTCGCGGACTGTCTAGGTTCGGTTCTATTTGCTATAACTTCACGAATAGTGAAGCAAAAAAATTTATATGTAGGTATAACACTGAAATATGTATACATACAGTTTTAAAAAGTTTATTGTCTATACTTTATAAATATGGATTTATCGTGATATAATTTAAGTTACTATTACAAAGGCCACAATAATAATATTATATTATAATTGTTGTACTCTAGCTATTAGTCTATTAGCTGTTTCTGTTATTGCGTTTGTCTATTTTTATTCTATATTATCTTTAATTTTTTTAATAACTTTCTTCCACGCTGTATTTTGTTATACTTATAATTAACTTTAAATCTATGTACAAAATTACACTTTTAAGATTGTTAAAACTATATTGTTTACATTCACATCTCTATCACAAGCAACACTTACAGGAGATAGATAATAAATCTTTAATACTTATAATTTTTCATGAATATTATTTTATCCAAATTTTATGATTTTAGTAATAATAATAATAATAATAATAAAATTGTGTTAATTTAAATTAATAAAAATTACATATATGTATAAAACGATATAATTTCCTGGGTTTGGTTATTTAAATAAATAATGATTTGTGAAAACACCTGTTAAAAAAATACTGTAACTATAAGCGATTTTAATATTTTTTATGAGTATAGCTATTAATAACTTATAAAATAATTTTATAGTACATTTTCTAATTTTTGACCAAACAAAAACTATATATACCTCATATATATATATACGTATACATGATGTATTGATAATAAAAAAAAATTGAATCTTAATGTCAAAAATATTTTTTATGAGAATGTTAAGTATAAATGTTGACAAATATTATCAAATTTATGAACATTTTTAAATAATTTTTAATTACAATAAATTCTAAAAGTTTTAAATATTTACAGTTAAGATTTGACAATTTAATATAGGGTCTCATACAAGTTTTGCTTACAAAATTTTTTAAAAAATATTGAGTTTTTTTTCCTTAAAAAAGTTTTATAAGCGTTTGAAATTTAAATTTTGACAACATTGGATATTTATTATGCATAAAATAACAGTTTGATTATTTTGTTTTAATTCAAAAACGAATAACCATAGACTATTACTTGCACAAATATTTCCTATTCATGATATTATTTTAAATGTGTATTTTACTGACTCTTTTTAAAATGTTTATAAATATTTGATACATTTTTTTTAATTTGTTTTCTCAAACATTTTATTTTAAATCATAAAAATTTGCAAACTATTTTGCAATCAACAATTTTTTAAATGTTCAATCTTTATAAATATATAAATTATATTTAATATATATATATTTTATATTTAATTAATTAATAGACTTGAATATTTAAAACAAAGTTCGCCAGGGATAAAAAGAAATATATAAGCGCCATTTTTTTATAGACGTTATATTAAGTTAAAATTTTGGCGAAATCACTTAAAAAATGTTAACAATCTGTAACGATTTTAGTTATTTTGTTGTTACGAAAATATTATTCGTGGGTACCTGAAACTTTTGGTTAGTTTATTTTGTATTCTTTACTACACTTTTAATGGCATTTTCTATAATATTTAATTACATATTAATTACGTATTAGGTAGTCGACATCAATATAATACACCTATGACCTATCATATTCATAGTCCATAGGTATAACCAATGACATCATCTTATAAATTATAATTGACAATAGTTAACAATACATTTTTTTTTTTTTTTATGAAACAACATTTTAAACAAAACATATTTTTCATCGATATTATACAATATATAATATAAAATAACCTGAGCTGGAAACCGTCTCCGCTGAGAATCATTTTGTATATAAAATGATATTATTCAATTAAATTTTAAAATTATTACTATGACCCTTTAGAGTTTAGACACTCGATGTAAAACAAAACGATACCTATATACTTACTTATTTTTGATATATTAGAACCGTAGTACTATATTTTCAATTTTTTTTCCATTTCATCAATGATTTATATATATATATGTATATTATATATTTATATAATATAATATTTTGTATATATACCCACGCATTTTAAAACGCTGTGAAAAGGTCGAAGGATCAAGGGAGCTTTGGCTTAAATATATTCACACAGGTACTATATAATATTATGTTTATGGGTTAAAAATTAAAAGTATTAATAATAATATGATAATATTTCGTAGCAAAAATACTCTAAAATGTTGCATTAAAACCGTTGAACCTTAGACGCAATAATAAGACTATACAATAATTTGATTTGATATAATTATTCATTAGATAAATTAATAGAAATATTTTTAATCCAATATAATTTATATAAATAGAAAAGCACTCGACCGGCTAAAATATATTATTATATTATCGTTCATTGTATATATTCTGATATATTTCTTATATTATTATTATCGGGAATTATTACCTCGCAATGCATAGACAGTAGACACAGATAATATAATTTACAATTATATATTATGAGTGACTATATTATTATGACTGTAATATTATTAACAATAAATAATAAATTGTAAATATATATAAATTGTATTCGTTGCACAATATTTTGCACATCAGGGACTCAGAAGGAGCCATAGCACTATTAGTCTTTTAATATTATAATATAATATACTGTAGAAGTGTAAACTTCCATTGCAATATATACAGCATAAAATTACACGTCATATATTATTATTATTATTGTTGTTGTTGTTGTTGTTATTGCGGTCGAAACGAGTGGCTTAACAATTCACTTCGCTGCTTTCCTCCTGAGTTCCTAGTATCAAATATTACCGTTTTGAGGAACAGTTTTGCGTGGACGATCGATCGACACTTTTTACTTTTTTATTCGAGTGCATTGGCTGTCTGTACATTTTTCTACACGAAATCGCAAACGTCAGTCTTACAGCTCATAGACTTAATATTACAAACTATTATAACACATACATGTTACACAATAACTCTAATAATATTTAATATCCTAGATTGAGCTTAGATAATATTACGATGAGTATTGTACTTACACACTATTATTTTATATTATCCTTATGAACACATTATCGCGTCCAAAAGTCGAATGTGTACATAATAATATTATTATATAATATATATATATATCGATTTATAGGTATAGCATCAGCAATCCTTGTTGTATAGACATCATGATAATCTCTATGACCCGGATGTTTACGTTCTAAAAAGAACACGGGGAAATGCATTATAATGACTGTTGGAATACATGAAAAAAATTTTTTTTAAATGTAACAAGAATATAAAAAATTGACTAGCAGCAATTACTGCGCACTGCTGTACATTAGGTGTTGAGTTGGTCACTGTTATTAGGTATGTTAAATTACTTAAATTTGAATTCAATTCAATGATATAATATCATTGTATACAAAAACAAACCTTTATCACTAAGTATATTTCATGATAACTCCTACTTATTATGGAGGATCTGAACTTAAATCAACTCAACCAAGTTAATTTTATCGTAAATAGAAAATTATTACATAAATATTTTGTAAAAATGTAATGTATCCATAGAGTTATTCGTTTTCGAGTTACACCAAAGAAAAAACAAAATCGAAATTTTCGTATTTTTTTTGGTTTTCCTGATCTTTGATTTTTTTTCTTTTAATATCCCAAACTACCAACTAGATAAAATTGTCCACCATAAACCACCTTTAATTTTGAAAATCAAAGAATTTGATTGAATACTTGTCGTGTTTACACTGTTTACAGACACATAAAAAAAAATAAAATGTTCAAATCAAAGCATTCATCGCTCATTTAAGAATCTAAAAGGTGAAAAAATAGCCATCACTCTGCTTTATACAATGTAGGTGGATCACTGTAATAGATTTATTAAATTTGAATTAAATAATATATCATTGTATATTAAAAATGATTCTGAGCAGAGTCGATCTGTCAGCGCATATCACTAAAAACATTTTATGAAATGTTTTTTTTTTTTTTTAATTGCTATTATAAAATAATTTGTTTTACCGAGTATATTAGTATTATTGAAGTTTGATTTAATTTTTTCTGAAAACATATAGCATCTAGTATAATATATTATAATCTCATCATACCAAATATATATTGTAAATGAAACATACTGGTAGCTATATTATAGTATCTTATAAAGATGTAAATTATTTTAACTTTTTGATATAATAGCAGTTGGTTAATTTTGTAATGAACTGAAATAATTTAACAACGAGTATAGTTAAAGTATTCATTGTACTGGAAATGCTTATTTCAGTTGAAAAGAAAATATATACCTACCTTATATTAAATTATATTATTTATACCAGTCTATTATATTAGACTTATATAATCAATTAATACATGTTTTATTTGATTGCGTTTTATGCAACAATGGTGTTAAATAAAAAAATAAAATATTCATTCAATAAGCAAGTTCACTATTATAGATAACACAAAAGTGATTGATTAATGAGCTACTACAACTAGTGTGCAATAATTAAAAGAAGGAATACTATAGAATGCATTTCCAATAAAATATTTAGAAAAACAAATAAAAATTACTATATGTCCATTGCCCATGTGCAATACAGGTGGTTTTTAAAAAATATAAATTTATTTATTTTTTAACTAAGTCAAGCTTATAAATTTCTCCGTTTCGAATTTAAACATAAAACTTTACTATATTGTTTATAATATTAACTTAGTACTCAATCATTTACTTAATACTTATAACTCGACGTTCATAACTTAAGTAACTCAAGTTAATTTGTTTTAAAATAATTAGTCCACTTATGCTAATACGTTTATTAATCAGTGAAATCTGACAAAATCACTTATATACTGTGTTTAATTAATTGGGTCACGATAATGGTGTTAACCGTTGTTGTAAACTTGAAACAGTTTTGCCGACGTATCATCAGCTGACATTTTTAAATAAAATATACACTAAAAGACACATAATATCGAATGTTCTTAATGACGTATATCTACCTACTACTATTGTACTTTCAACAAACACCGTATATTACACGTGGCCTATAATACCAGTATAAGTACCGTTTTCGATTTTGTTACGTAATCTCGGGATTGTTGATTTATAAATTATAATATTATACCTCTATAATGTTATGTTTGAAAACATGTTTTCGTATTTTGTATAGGCCGCGACGTATATTGTGGGGTCGTAGATCAACACAGTTAAAATACGTTATAGAGTTAGAACGAACTTTATCTCTGTTATGACAGAGGTTTTTTTTTTCAGATGTGTTTCAAACATCGCATTTAACTTTTGTCTGTGTATAAAAAATTATCACATTTCCAATAACGAAACGTACACGAAAAAAAATATTATTATTACACACACACACACACACACACACACACACACACACACAATTATAAGATAAAACGTAATCATATGAGCTCTGACAACGCGCATCATGCCTTAGATAATAATATAATAAATAACGTATTATAACGTATTATATAATGTATATTATAATACATTGTAATTAATATTATAGTGTGTTGTGAATTTATTGTGATTATATGTGGTTTTCTTTTACATATATGATTATGACAATAATAGCAATCGAAAAAAAGCAACCAAAAACATTATTTTTCTGGTGTAAGATATTACGATTTTTAATAAAAGTTTGACGTGTTGAATAAATTAAAATAATAAAACTGCGCTTGACAGTAAGTATGTATTATATTGGTTGCAAGATTTTTGACGGTATTTTGACAAATATTTAACAGTAATACACAGTTTTTCCATATTGCAGGCTTTCGCTAGACGCGCACAATAGTCGAGCGCAGAACCGTTTAACCTAACCGTACAGCTGATATTATTATAATATTAAGTAGTTATTTCAGTTACAATGTATTGATTTATGAATGTTTATATTATTCTGAAAAATCATTTTGAAACATAACAGTAATATGAAATGAGAAAGTTTAGGTAAATATATACTCTGCTGTAAAGTCGTAGACTCGAAGGTGTTGACTATTGACCTCGTCATTGACTAAATGTCTAAGTCTCATAATATCTATAATGAATGTGTCGTATTTATGTTTATACATCAGACCTTAAACCAATTAAAAAGTTTTTACCAACGTTTAAAGCGAAAAAAAAAATTTTAAAGATGAATATTTTTCATGCCTGAAAATACCTTAAAATTAGTCAACATATTTTAAAAACTTAATTTTGTATCGAAAATGATAATCTATGCTATAGTAAACGTAAATATGCTATATTATAAACAATAACATAATAACAATAAAGCATATTATAAATTGATGATATAATAAATCCGAAATCGTTATTTTACGAATGAATATATAAAATGTTTTACTACAAATGTTTATAAAAAAATAATATGGCATTATTTCAGATTTTTTTTTGATTTTTATTAAAATAATTTTTAATGAAAAAATGGTTTTAAATTTTATTTTTTTAAATAAGACTTAAACTTTAAGTAATAGAATTACATTAATTACAAATGTAATGAACATTTTTGCATTATATCAGGAACAAAATAATCTAAAAATTCCATAGAACCAATGGGTGAATGAAAATAATAACATAAAAACAATAGGAACCTATTATGGGTAATAATTTGTATATAATAAACTGATACACGCACGACACACAATGCGCGACGCACAAATACGAATATTAGGACAAAGGATACTCACGATATTTTGGTTTTTCTAATGAATTTAACCACAATAATACTAACAACAATAACAACTTCATTTTATAATTATTCCAACTGATTAATATAGTGATAATGCTAACACCAGCTTTAATTACTTTAACTAGTATTATACTATTATTAGTAAATATTATTAAATAATATCAACTATAGTCTTTTATAGATTCATAGATCGTACTAAGTCAACACTTGGTAAAAAACTAAGTTTAAATAATTATTTTAATATTCATAAAATAATCTTAGTAAGTATTAAGTATATTCTTAGTAAAATCTAAAAGTTAGTAAATTATTATTCATAAATAGGATTTACACATAAAGTTAGAAAATTCTTAGGGGACATTTAGTGAAATTTTAGTGCTCTTTAGTGCTCACTTAAACAAAAGTTATTTATTATAAATAATAATTATAATTGAGTTAAAATGGATGATTATATGGATATGGACTATATGGATGACAACTATGATTTTTTAAATGGATTAGGCAGAGCACAGAAAACATAAAAGAAATAATTATATAAATATTGACCCTATTAATTTTTATTCAGACAGTAGGAGGTTCAGATTAACCAAACAAATATTTTTAAATATTTTGATGCCTATGGTATTTACTGAACAAAGACGTAAAATCCATACAAACTTGAGGGGATTACCTGTGAATAAAATGTGGAAAGTTCTGGTAGCATTAAGTTTTATGCGACTGGATGCTACCAAGTAATTTTGTTTTAATATTAATGTTTTATTAGCATAGATTTTCATTAGATTTTTTTGTTTTCAATTTAGTCGGTTAATGGGGATAGGTTTGAGTTAAGTCAGTCAACTATCAGCCGAATTATAAAAGATGTGTCTTTGAGAATCGCAAAAATTTTAGGACGTAAATCAGAGGTTCCCAACCTTTTTTGACTCACGGCACCCTTAGTCATTTTCTAAAATCCTGAGACACCCTAGGCCCTATACTCTACAGCCTATACTATATAGTCTATAGACTACTTCGGTTTTATTAATCAGTGCATAAGTATAAACAAAAGAAACAAAAGTAGTAAGGTGTATACAGCTATATACTATAATACTATATACACATATTACATTTTATAAAACAAATTCTTACATTGTTTATATTTTTATTTTTAATTATTATTTATTTATTTATTATTTGATTTATAATATTAATTTAAAATTAAGGAACTTATGGAACTAATGTGATACTTGGGCTTGTTTTTTTTTACACAAATCTTTTATTTGTGGTCGAATATTTGAAAGACATACTCTCATTTCTTCTTCAACGAACTCCATTTTCATTCGTTTATTTGATTTTATGTTTACAAGAGTGGAAAATCCTTGTTCACATAAATATGACATCGAAAACTGCAGTAATATTTTTAGAGCTTTTTTGCCAATTTTATCATGAATTTTTTCAACGTAAACCCAAAATTTATTTAATGGAACATTTTTGTACTTTGATAAAAGAGTTCGATTGTTTCGTATTTCAGCGAGTTCCTCTTCTTCTTCAAGGCTGAATTCAGTTAAACTTATATCTTTATCAAATGGGTCATTTATCCAATCAAACTCGGAAATATCTAAATCAAGAAAATACTAACTAATATTATATAAACGTATTTTATTTAAAGCAATAGAACTAGAACTAGCTTGATTTAATTCACCAGATGTTGACTCAATATTAAGGTTAGATGAAATATCGTTTTTTAGTAATAAATTTATCCATTATATTCACTAAAATACATAATATATATTATAAAATATCTAGAGACGATTGAAATATGTTTCATAATGATGATTAAAACCAGACTGATTGTACTGAAATTGTTAGTATATTATTAAATTACTATTGTCGATCCATGATTTATAAAAATTAAGATAAGATAAAGTCACAGGTATTTCACATCAAAGCGGTAGCAAAAAAACTGGTATGAACATTAAAATAGACTGAACATTGTAATATTTCTACAAAATATATGAAACATAATAGGTTTTATATTATAGTCTATTTTATTACTCACAGACTTTTCATAAAATCATTTTTTCTTAAAAAATATATTTCAAATAATTTCGCGGCACCCCAAATAAATTTCGCGACACCTTGGTTGGGAATCTCTGAGTCGTAAGTCTTAGCTTGTTTAACCATTTAATTTTGTTGTACCTGTATACATATATAATTTAATTATGCCGACTATATTTTATTGGTACAACTCACTAAATTTCTAACCATAACTTTATACTAAACGTCAGTATATAGTTGTATCAAACCTCACTAAAATATAATTATACCAACTACATTTTGTCACACAAATTTATTTGGTAAATATTTTTTTCCGTAGTAAGTTTTTACGAATTTTTCAGAAATTGCACTTTAAACGTATATATGTATTGTTAAATCATAGTAAGGATAAATTATGAGGCACATTGTACTTACAAACAAAACAGGAAATAGTAAGTATAACCACTGGGCTGTACCACGAGCGGCTTTTAAGGGGGCATATAGAGGCCGTGGCCCCCCAAGACATCTTACTCTTTATTTTGTCAAATATTTGCATTGATTTAATTTTGTATAATTTGTATAATATTGATGTAAAAATGTATTGCAGCCCCCCCCCCTCAGGCAAAGAATTAAAGCCACCCCTGGGCTGTACAGTTAGTACAGTCGATGTATTGTAATTGAGTAGTGCGTCACTATAATGTGCGTATATATTAAATTTGAATTCAATAATCAATGATGATTAAAAGATGGAAAATTTACGTAAAAAAAATATCGATAAATTTACCAATAAAGTGATAAAAATGGTAAAATACTAAAATTGCTATATCTTAGAGCCAGCGTTTCTATTTTAATTTTGTTTACTTATCGAATTTTGATCTTTCTTATAATAACTATAAAGAACTAAAAATTGTTCTTTATTTATTCATTTTTTTTTTTTTTTTGTTAAAATAACAAATAACAACAATAAAAAAAAATATGAATCATAGCCAGTATATCAAGTGATATTATCACAGCACTAAAGCAGTAAGTTATTTTTGCAGCTTATACCTTCAATTACATAATATAAAATATGATTAGTGAATTATTGTATTATTATCAGTTGATAGAAAGACAGCAGAAGATATCTATTTATATATCTGGAAAAGCGTTTTTTATTGCGTTTGATTAGAGGGGTCACACAATATATAATATTATTTATTATTGCATACGAAAAACGATTTTGAACAAAGAAGGTATATCGGTATGACAGCTTATATTATTAATAAGCATATTAGATTAGATATTAGTAATAAAGTAAGCTAAATTAATCTTTTCCGAAAACATATTGCATTTGAAAATGGAATTTAGTATATGAAATAATATACCTAGTCTACGTTAAAAGTATCAAGTACCCACGAATAATATTTTTGGGCGTCGTTCATAACCGCACACTTTCAAAAAAGGTCGTCGTTCAAAACCGCACACTTAAGTGTACAGAGGAGCGTCGATTATTCGCACTAATTGGGACCGAAGGGGGTGCGAATAATCGATTTGTGCGGATAATCAAACAACAATTGAAAATTTTAATATTAAGTTAAAAACTAATTTACTAGATATAATACTAAATATGTTATTCATACATAATATAAAAAATATAATGTATTTATTTGAAATAATAATCAATTTTTCGCCGCCAAGCCATTTCATAATATAACATTACATATATATATATAAATTTATATATAATATATTATTATAGTACACGATAAGACATAACGAATGATAAAACTAAATTAAATTAAACTAAAAATAAATTTGTACGCAAAAATGTTGTAGTGCGGATAATTGACGTGCGGATAATCGACGCTCCACTGTATCTTAATCCCGTATATTTTCCCCAAATCAAACCGTTCAATACTGCACAGGTTGAATATTGAAATATATTAATAACGTATAAAATAACATTAGGTATATCATTTAATATCGCACACCAGTTAATCATAAATAAGCAAAATCATGAAATCATAAAAATTAAACTTTCGAGATTATACAGAAAATTTAGTTCTATTCCAATATAAAAAAAAAATACAATAATAAAAATTCACAATCTGGATTATAGTTAAAATTTTTTTTGGTTTGGCACATTTGATTCCTAAAGTATGATTATGGGCTGTGGCTACTATTGTTCAGATGAAAAATAATTAGGTATAGATTTTTCTGTTTAATTTTTAACGGTGAATCAAATGGTAAGCGGTCACTTTGTAAGGTCCATTGTTTAAATTTCATAACGCGTACACTTTGTACTATTATATACATAAAGTACATATTAATGTATATAGTAATATACCTAAATGTTATGTGAATATAATGTAAAAATTAAATATAAAAAAGTAAATTTATTAAAAACGTTATAAAATATAGTATATTCCTATTAGTCAAAATAATCAGTTTAAATCAATTAAAAATGCGTACAATATAAATATAAATAAAAAATAATACCGAAACAAAATTCTGCCAAAAACGAGAAATAATGTTAAAACCGACATGTATAAGTTTTATGGAATTTTTAAATTCAAAATTATTTCTTTGTTTTGGTGCTGGTTACATAAAGTTAATAGCTTATTATTTTTACCAGAATTAGATTTTTGCTTTTTATGTAGCCTATATTGACACATTCATCCAATTGTATTGCCTGCAAAACTGTCCAAAAACTCGGAAAATGTATAAAATACTTAGATTTACTAATTAATATTTAAACTTAATAACAATTTTAATAAAATTGTATTTAATAATATATACATATGTATATAATAGTAAATAGTACAAAGTGTCCGCGTTCTGAAATGTACTTTTTTACCCGACCGTACAAAATGTCCGAGTTTCGAACTTTTGATGCTCGACCGTACAAAGTGACCAAGAACCGAATCAAATGTGTGTGCGGTATTGAACGGTGTAAAATGTGCGGCTATGACGACCGACTGCCGATATTTTTTTAAATTTCAATAAAATAATTAAAACCACTGTTCTTTGTTAAAGTATCTAATTTTGGGCACATTTTAACATATACAAAAAAATTGTGTTTACCTATATATTTTTTGATTTTTTGATTAAAATATGAACTTAAGAGAAACAGTGTTTTAACTTATCAATTCTTAAATATAAAAATTAAACGTTTTGACTACAAATTTATTTGAACATTTTGATCATCTTAGTGTGATTTTTACAAATTATATCAAAACATGAATATCAAATTTACTAGTAAAAAAAAATAATGCATAGTATCATTAATTTTTTTAATAGCTATATATAATAACAATATATAAGAGACTGTACTAAATTTCAAAGTTGTTTGACTCGATAACATTTTTATTCACAATAATTGAAAAACCATCTATAACAAAATTGAAAGTTAAAAATTTTTAAATGTCTAAATAGTACAAAAAAATTTAAGATATTTATGAAATTATATCATATATATATTTTTCTAGGAAAAAAATCAAAACTGAGCCGTCGCGGGACGCCTAGCAGATGTGAAACATCAACAATTTTGTTTTTATAATAATGTTGAAAATTATTATTATAATAATTATTTTTTTTTTTTAATTATTATTATTATTAATTTTTTGCCGAGCTTTGGCGAATTGTAACGATGAGCCTCGAGTGGGGCGTCGCCACGCAACAGTCGGTCTCACTACCGTACCGCGCCATAAGATATTTCACATCAAAAATAATGTAGACATTTGGTGAATATTTAAAGTACCTACAATTATCTATAGCTGTTTTGAGTTTTTTTTGTATTTAATTTGTTAACCATCCCTAAAGTTATAAGTTTATTTGGCCACGTTTGGGGACAAACCATAGCGTTAATAAATCATGTTTATAATTTTTGTCAATGCAATGTAATTTTGAGTATATATCCACAGTTTTTCTTTTTAACAACTATATAACACCCGTATTAATAGTAATAAACTAATAAATATTAACGACTTAATTAGTATATTACTATAAATATAATATTAAAATTTTAAATAATTATCAATAAATAGGTTAGGTGTTATATAATTTTATAAGTTTGTGACTATGAGGTTGTTATAGTTAAATTGTTTTAATTTAGATATGTGAAGCAACTTCTACTTAACGTTAAATTTTTATTTCAAACAAACAAATATTTATAACAGTATTGTCCAACTTTAAGTCATAATATAGTTATAGTTATCATTATTTTAAGGTTATTGAGACGATTATTTTCATGAAATTTTAAATACTTTACTGCTTATAAAGAAATCAAATAAATAACCGTTGACGATTGTTGCAGAATACAGATTTCGGAATTAGTAACGCCACCTAGAGCACGAAAACTATACATAACATAGTCCAACGTAATGACAATGGCCAAATTTACGGCGCTAAGTAAGTGATGGTCGCGATCGAGTTATGCGTTTGTTCCATAGAGTAATTACAATTACTCTTGTGGTTTGTTGAGTTTATTATTCCCATCTGGTTATCATAGACGGTGCAATATTATACGAATTATTAACACATAATAATTATTCTGTTGTGTTATTAACAAACGGTAGATAACCGTTGTCAATAATTAATAAAAAGACATTGTTTTATACTTTTATTTTTATGCATTTTAGCTCTTTTAATATGAATTGTTAATTATTTATTGTTTTGTGTTAAAATTACAATTTTTTTTTTAATTTTAAAAGTAATAATAACTAGGGCTCGGAAGTAGTAGAAATTGCATATTGCTCTGTATGCTCTCAATTTATAGCAGACCTAGCTACAAATCTGAAGTAAACAATGGCTAGTTAAAAAATTAAAAATGCATAGTTTGCAAATTTTAGCTAAAAAAATACTTATTTCAATGATTTTATACGGATATTATATCCAATAATTATCCATATTTCATATTTTTCAAAAAAAAATTTTTTTTATTTATTTAAATTTATATTGAATATAAAACTCAAAATTATCAACAAAGGTGTTAATTGTCATCCCCATAGTCAATTACAAAGTTAATAACATATCGCTGTTTAAAATTTTATTTTCAGCTCAATAAGATGTAAAAATGCCAACTAGATATAATTTTTTTTTCAGTTATAAAAAGTTTTCATGTATATTATATTAATATATTAATAACATATGATGTATTTTATTTTTGGAACTCCGAATAATTTTTTTGCATATTTTGCCTTTTTTAGCTCCTACAACTTTCCGAGCTCTAGTAACAAAACATGCTTACTTTCAATTTATAAAGGTGTGGTGTCAAAATATTATGTATAAGCATAATAGGTATATAATAGGTATACAGATAGCATATTTTGATAGTATTTGATCAATTTGAAACTATACAAAACCACTTGATTCAACGTGTTATTTTAATACATTTTTAATTACTTTTTACGTTTTTGAAAACCATGTTAAAACTGCGATGCAAATATGCAATTCTAGGTACTAACAAATAATTACATAATTTTGTTTTATTATAAACACCATTTGCATGTCAAAAGATTGCATTTTTTATTTTTTTTTTTGACAATATTCAATTATTCAATTTAAGGGGGGCCTCGCTACTACCATCAATTTGAGCACAAAAGACGTTAAGTTTGTACAAAATTAAAGTTAGTTTAAGATGTCCGATTTTGATTCTAAAAAAACATCTAAGCTCGACAGAAATTGTCTATAAATCTTATATTCTAATGAAGTGGTCATAAAAACTTGAAAATATAAATTTTTTCAAATCATAATATTAAATTTAAAATTAAAATTAAAACTGAAAAGTTTAGTACGATCTACAGACATTTTTCTGCTGAATTTAAATATTTTTTTTAAATTAAGATCAGACAGCTTTAACTAACTTTAATTTTGTCAAATCAATAAGTAAGTTGTCGTAAAATTCGGCGCTGTAAATGCATATTAATTAATATAATATATATATAATATATATTATATGTTGTATAAACAAATAGTTGTTTGTATAAAAACTTTATACAATTCAAAGTTCGAATTTATACTAATTTTGACTTCACTTGCTACGCGCACATCAATGCGATCCGACATAATCGGATTGCCTACCTGCAGGGAAGTTAAGTTTTGTTTAAATGGTTCTTCCTCGATGATAACTGACAACTTAATTTAAGTTTTAAAATGTAATTCGAGTTTAACTTTTTCTCCTATAAAACAGCATCAGATCTTTGACATCAGGAGGTATTATAACAATCCACCGTAGGTTGATCGCCAGCACAAGTGTTGCTTTGCATCAGTTAAGGACTGATAGCTAGACACCCAAATTACAATTTTTAATATAAATTTATTTTTTTAATCATTCAAAAAATCGGGTATGCGACGTAATATATAATAGAAATGCAATTTCGTCCATGCATAACCTACATTAAAATTACTGCTTTTCAATATATGTATGACTTTACAGTTCTTTAAAAATAATTCTAATTTGATCATAATAATATCAAATTACAATTGAATAAAACTACCAAAAAACATTTACAGGCACTTGACGATTTGAATAATATTACTAAAAGTTATGGTTAAAATGAAAACTAATAATTAAATAAATGTTGTAAAAATAAAAAGATTTTTATAGCAAAGGCAAATTTTAAGAATGAAAATTACAAGCTAAAAGTGTTTACCAATCTTTTATTCAGATTATTAACAAATTTCAATTGTTTCATTACTATTAATTTACTTTATACTTTCACAAGTGGAAGTATGAACAGAATTCATGTATCAGCATGCCTTGGCCATTGAGTGATCTGCTGTGCTGCCATCAGCTAAAATTAAATATATGAAGATTAATAATAGCAAATTACAATCATTTTTTTAATCTAGTAGTCAATTTTGACATATATTACAAATTCATAATCTATATACCACTGCCTACTAAATATATAAAGTATACAATATTATTGGAAATTTATTTAATTATATTATAGTCAGTATTGAAATTGTATTTGTATCTAAAAGTATTATATTATTAAACATTTTTGAATTCAACGGCCAGATATAAAATGTAATATGTTGTTTCTTCCAAGTCGAATTAATATGATATTTTTAAACCATGATAGTGATTTAGTGATATAACCTAAGAGGTTTATATATCATATCTTTTTGTACTTTTACATTCGTATTTGTATTAAATTTCAACTTTAAATTGTTTTCAAGTATTTTGTATTAAGAATTTAGTTTGTCTGTACGCTTTTGTTTTTTTATTTCCACTTCTAAATTGTTCAGTGTTATCCACATACCAGTTGTCTTATAAACATTTTTGTTCTCTTTTTGGTGTGAAGTAATGACATTTTATCCTCCAACCATTGTGCATATTTAACTAATTACTTTTTTTTTTAAGATGGCAGTACAACAGATCAATCAAGGCATACTGAGAGATGAATTATCATTTTCACCACTTGGGAAAGTATCTACATCCTTCGTTGAAAATGAACAAGAAGATTCTGATTTTAATAATGGTCATATAGATAATAAGTGTAATGGTTATTGAATCTATTTTATAGTCTATTAATGGCATGTGTATCACAACATTAGAGTCAAGATAACCTGACCATTAGATTCAGAAAATGATTCTAATATTCCATTGTTAACTTTCATGTATTTCGTAAAAGTCAACACTTAAAAAAGACTAAAAAACATGATTTTATGTGTTAATTTTTGACGAATATTAAAAATTCATATTATTAACTGATTATATAACACTCAATTCTCAAGTTAGTCTCTTGAAACCTAGACTACTAGGTTAAGGTAATCATTCTTATTACCCATTGTTAACTTTCAAGTATTTCATTGAAGCTTAGACTTCATAAACACAATAAAACATGATTTTATATGTTAATTTTACACAAATATAACAATTTTTACGTTTAACTGCTTACATAACACTTTATTCTCAAGATATTCATTAACCATTATACATATAAACTGACTAAATTTTTTCAGGTGACAGAATAGCCGATCACTTAAGGTATGATGTGGCAGAAATTAACATATTTACTACTTGGAAAAGTATCAACATCCTTGTTCAACATTATACATTTAAACTGGACAAGAAGATTCTGATTTTAATTATGGTTATATGTGCTGTAAGTGTAATGTTTATTGAATTTATTTTATAGTCAATTAATACCAGTGTATAACAATGTTTCTGTCATGATACCCTGACCATTAGATTCAGAAAACTATTCTAATATTTCATTAAAGTCAACATTTCAAAAATAGTACATAACATGATTTTTTATCTTAATTTTAAACGCATATTAAAAATTCCGATTTTTAAATGCTTATAGAACACTCAATTCTCAAGTTAGTCTCTTGAAACTTAGACTTCAAAATCAGAAAATCATTCTTAATACTCATTGTTAACTTTCAAGTAATTCAATGAAGCTTAGACTTCGTAAACACAAAACAATATGAATTTATATATTAATTTTTGATGAATATTGAAAATTCATATTTTTAACTGATTATATAAAACTCAATTCTCAAGTTGGTCTTTTGAAATCTAGACTACATGGTTAAGGTAATCATTCTTATTACCAATTGTTTACTTTCAAGTATTTCATTAAAGCTTAGGATTTATATACAGAATGAAACATGATTTTATATGTTAATTTTGGACGAATATTAAAAATTCATACTTTTAAATGCTTAAACAACACTCAATTCTCAAGTTAATCTCTTGAAACCTGTACTACTAGGTTAAGGTAATAATTTTTATTACCCATTGTTTACTTTCAAGTATTTCATTAAAATCAACACTTCAGAAATAGTACAAAACATGATTTTATATGTTTATTTTATATAAATATTAAAAATTTTTACATTTAACTGCTTATATAATACTTAATTTTCAAGATATTATTTAACCATTATACATATAAAATGACTATATTTTTTCAGATGGCAGAATAGCGAATCACTTAAAGTATGATGTGGCAGGAATTAACATATTTACTACTTGAAAAGTATCAACATCCTACGTTAAAACTATACAAGCAGATACTGATTTTAATTATGGTTATATGTGCTGTAAGTGTAATGTTTATTGAATCTATTTTATAGTTAATTAATACCAATGGTATAACAATGTTTCTGTCAAGATACCCTGACCATTAGATTCAGAAAAAAATTCTAATATTCCATTGTTAACTTTCATGTATTTCATTAAAGCTTGGGTTTTATATACATATTGAAACATGATTTTATATTTTAATTTTCTACGAATATTAAAAATTCATATTTTTAAATGCTTATAGAACACTCAATTCTCAAGTGAATCTCTTGAAACCTAGACTATTAGGTTAAGGTAGTCATTCTAATTACTAATTGCATACTTTGAAGTATTTCATTGAAGCTAAGACTTCACAAACACATTGAAACATGATTTTATATGTTAATTTTACACAAGTATAACAATTTTTACGTTTAACTGCTTACATAACACTTTATTCTCAAGATATTCATTAACCATTATACATATAAACTGACTAAATTTTTTCAGGTGACAGAGTAGCCGATCACTTAAGGTATGATGTGGCAGGAATTAACATATTTACTACTTGGAAATGTATCAACATCCTTGTTCAACATTATACATTTAAACTGGACAAGAAGATTCTGATTTTAATTATGGTTATATGTGCTGTAAGTGTAATGTTTATTGAATTTATTTTATAGTCAATTAATACCAGTGTATAACAATGTTTCTGTCATGATACCCTGACCATTAGATTCAGAAAACTATTCTAATATTTCATTAAAGTCAACATTTCAAAAATAGTACATAACATGATTTTTTATCTTAATTTTAGACGCATATTAAAAATTCTAATTTTTAAATGCTTATAGAACACTCAATTCTCAAGTTAGTCTCTTGAAACTTAAACTATTAGATTAAGGTAACCATTCTTATTACTCATTGTTAACTTTCAAGTTTTTCATTAAAGCTTAGGTTTTATTTATACTATGAACCATGTTTTTATATGTTAATTATTGACGAATATTAAAAGTTCATATTTTTAAATGCTTATAGAACATTCAATTCTCAAGTTAATCTCTTGAAACCTAGACTACTAGGTTAAGGTAATCATTCTAATTACTCATTGCTTAGTTTCAAGTATATGATTAAAGCTTGGGTTTTATATACATATTGAAACATGATTTTATATTTTAATTTTCGACGAATATTAAAAATTCATATTTTTAAATGATTATAGAACACTCAATTCTCAAGTTAGTCTCTTGAAACCAAGACTATTAGGTTAAGGTAATCATTCTTATTACTCATTGTTAACGTTCAAGTATTTCATTAAAGCTTAGGTTTTATATATACTATGAACCATGTTTTTATATGTTAATTTTCGACGAATATTAAAATTTCATATTTTTAAATGCTTATACAACACTCAATTCTCAAGTTAGTCTCTTGAAACCAAGACTATTAGGTTAAGGTAATCATTCGTATTACTCATTGTTAACTTTCAAGTATTTCATTGAAGCTTAGGTTTTATTTATACTATGAACCATGTTTTTATATGTTAATTATTGACGAATATTAAAAGTTCATATTTTTAAATGCTTATAGAACACTCAATTCTCAAGTTAATTTCTTGAAACCTAGACTACCAGGTTAAGGTAATCATTCTAATTACTCATTGCTTACTTTCAAGTATATCATTAAAGCTTGGGTTTTATATACATATTGAAACATGATTTTATATTTTAATTTTCGACGAATATTAAAAATTCATATTTTTAAATGCTTATACAACACTCAATTCTCAAGTTAGTCTCTTGAAACCAAGACTATTAGGTTAAGGTAATCATTCGTATTACTCATTGTTAACTTTCAAGTATTTCATTAAAGCTTAGGATTTATTTATACTATGAACCATGTTTTTATATGTTAATTATTGACGAATATTAAAAGTTCATATTTTTAAATGATTATAGAACACTCAATTCTCAAGTTAGTCTCTTGAAACCAAGACTATTAGGTTAAGGTAATCATTCTTATTACTCATTGTTAACTTTCAAGTATTTCATTAAAGCTTAGGTTTTATATATACTATGAACCATGTTTTTATATGTTAATTTTCGACGAATATTAAAAGTTCATATTTTTAAATGCTTATACAACACTCAATTCTCAAGTGAATCTCTTGAAACCTAGACTATTAGGTTAAGGTAATCATTCTTATTACTCGTTGTTAACTTTCAAGTATTTCATTGAAGCTAAGACTTCACAAAAACATTGAAACATGATATTATTTGTTCATTTTATGTAAATATTAAAATTTTTAACATTTAACTGCTTATATAATACTTAATTTTCAAGATATTATTTAACCATTACACATATAAAATTACTATATTTTTTCAGATGGCAGAATAGCGAATCACTTAAAGTATGATGTGACAGGAATTAACATATTTACTACTTGAGAAAGTATCAACATCCTACGTTAAAACTATACAAGCAGATTCTGATTTTTATTATTATTATATGTGCTGTAAGTGTAATGTTTATTGAATCTATTTAATAGTCAATTAATACCAATGGTATAACAATGTATCAGTCAAGATACCCTGACCAATAGATTCAGAAAACAATTCTAATATTCCATTGTTAACTTTCATGTATTTCATTAAAGTCAACACTTCAAAAATAGTACAAAACATGATTTTATATCTTAATTTTCAACGCATATTAAAAATTCCGATTTTTATATGCTTATACAACACTCAATTCTCAAGTTAATCTCTTGAAACCTAGACTACTAGGTTAAGGTAATCATTCTAATTACTCATTGCTTACTTTGAAGTATATGATTAAAGCTTGGGTTTTATATACATATTGAAACATGATTTTATATTTTAATTTTCGACGAATATTAAAAATTCATATTTTTAAATAATTATAGAACACTCAATTCTCAAGTTAATTTCTTGAAACCAAGACTACCAGGTTAAGGTTATCATTCTAATTACTCATTGCTTACTTTCAAGTATATCATTAAAGCTTGGGTTTTATATACATATTGAAACATGATTTTATATTTTAATTTTCGACGAATATTAAATATTCGTATTTTTAAATAATTATAGAACACTCAATTCTCAAGTTAGTCTCTTGAAACCAAGACTATTAGGTTAAGGTAATCATTCTTATTACTCATTGTTAACTTTCAAGTATTTCATTAAAGCTTAGGTTTTATATATACTATGAACCATGTTTTTATATGTTAATAATTGACGAATATTCAAAGTTCATATTTTTAAATGCTTATAGAACACTCAATTCTCAAGTTAATTTCTTGAAACCTAGACTACCAGGTTAAGGTAATCATTCTAATTACTCATTGCTTACTTTCAAGTATATCATTAAAGCTTGGGTTTTATATACATATTGAAACATGATTTTATATTTTAATTTTCGACGAATATTAAAAATTCATATTTTTAAATGCTTATACAACACTCAATTCTCAAGTTAGTCTCTTGAAACCAAGACTATTAGGTTAAGGTAATCATTCGTATTACTCATTGTTAACTTTCAAGTATTTCATTAAAGCTTAGGATTTATTTATACTATGAACCATGTTTTTATATGTTAATTATTGACGAATATTAAAAGTTCATATTTTTAAATGATTATAGAACACTCAATTCTCAAGTTAGTCTCTTGAAACCAAGACTATTAGGTTAAGGTAATCATTCTTATTACTCATTGTTAACTTTCAAGTATTTCATTAAAGCTTAGGTTTTATATATACTATGAACCATGTTTTTATATGTTAATTTTCGACGAATATTAAAAGTTCATATTTTTAAATGCTTATACAACACTCAATTCTCAAGTGAATCTCTTGAAACCTAGACTATTAGGTTAAGGTAATCATTCTTATTACTCATTGTTAACTTTCAAGTATTTCATTGAAGCTAAGACTTCACAATGAACATGAAATATGATATTATATTAAAAGTTCATTTTTTAAATGCTTATAAATTAATTTCAAGTTAATTTTAACTGCTTATATAATACTTAATTTTCAAGATATTATTTAAGCATTATCACATATAAAATACTTATATTTTCAGATGGCAGAATAGCGAATCATATTAAAGTATGATGTGACAGGAATTAACAACATCTTTGACTACTATGAGAAAGTATCATTCTTATTACTATTGTTAAAAGTATTTGCTTATTTTTATTATTATGATATGTTTTGTAAGTTAATTTTATTGAATATTAAATAGTCAATTAATACCAATGGTATAACAATGTTTCTCAAGATACCCTGACCAATAGATTCAGAAAACAATTCTAATATTCCATTGTTAACTTTCATGTATTTCATTAAAGTCAACACTTCAAAAATAGTACAAAACATGATTTTATATCTTAATTTTCAACGCATATTAAAAATTCCGATTTTTATATGCTTATACAACACTCAATTCTCAAGTTAATCTCTTGAAACCTAGACTACTAGGTTAAGGTAATCATTCTAATTACTCATTGCTTACTTTGAAGTATATGATTAAAGCTTGGGTTTTATATACATATTGAAACATGATTTTATATTTTAATTTTCGACGAATATTAAAAATTCATATTTTTAAATAATTATAGAACACTCAATTCTCAAGTTAATTTCTTGAAACCAAGACTACCAGGTTAAGGTTATCATTCTAATTACTCATTGCTTACTTTCAAGTATATCATTAAAGCTTGGGTTTTATATACATATTGAAACATGATTTTATATTTTAATTTTCGACGAATATTAAATATTCGTATTTTTAAATAATTATAGAACACTCAATTCTCAAGTTAGTCTCTTGAAACCAAGACTATTAGGTTAAGGTAATCATTCTTATTACTCATTGTTAACTTTCAAGTATTTCATTAAAGCTTAGGTTTTATATATACTATGAACCATGTTTTTATATGTTAATAATTGACGAATATTCAAAGTTCATATTTTTAAATGCTTATAGAACACTCAATTCTCAAGTGAATCTCTTGAAACCTAGACTATTAGGTTAAGGTAGTCATTCTAATTACTAATTGCATACTTTGAAGTATTTCATTGAAGCTAAGACTTCACAAACACATTGAAACATGATTTTATATGTTAATTTTACACAAGTATAACAATTTTTACGTTTAACTGCTTACATAACACTTTATTCTCAAGATATTCATTAACCATTATACATATAAACTGACTAAATTTTTTCAGGTGACAGAGTAGCCGATCACTTAAGGTATGATGTGGCAGGAATTAACATATTTACTACTTGGAAATGTATCAACATCCTTGTTCAACATTATACATTTAAACTGGACAAGAAGATTCTGATTTTAATTATGGTTATATGTGCTGTAAGTGTAATGTTTATTGAATTTATTTTATAGTCAATTAATACCAGTGTATAACAATGTTTCTGTCATGATACCCTGACCATTAGATTCAGAAAACTATTCTAATATTTCATTAAAGTCAACATTTCAAAAATAGTACATAACATGATTTTTTATCTTAATTTTAGACGCATATTAAAAATTCTAATTTTTAAATGCTTATAGAACACTCAATTCTCAAGTTAGTCTCTTGAAACTTAAACTATTAGATTAAGGTAACCATTCTTATTACTCATTGTTAACTTTCAAGTTTTTCATTAAAGCTTAGGTTTTATTTATACTATGAACCATGTTTTTATATGTTAATTATTGACGAATATTAAAAGTTCATATTTTTAAATGCTTATAGAACATTCAATTCTCAAGTTAATCTCTTGAAACCTAGACTACTAGGTTAAGGTAATCATTCTAATTACTCATTGCTTAGTTTCAAGTATATGATTAAAGCTTGGGTTTTATATACATATTGAAACATGATTTTATATTTTAATTTTCGACGAATATTAAAAATTCATATTTTTAAATGATTATAGAACACTCAATTCTCAAGTTAGTCTCTTGAAACCAAGACTATTAGGTTAAGGTAATCATTCTTATTACTCATTGTTAACGTTCAAGTATTTCATTAAAGCTTAGGTTTTATATATACTATGAACCATGTTTTTATATGTTAATTTTCGACGAATATTAAAAGTTCATATTTTTAAATGCTTATACAACACTCAATTCTCAAGTTAGTCTCTTGAAACCAAGACTATTAGGTTAAGGTAATCATTCGTATTACTCATTGTTAACTTTCAAGTATTTCATTGAAGCTTAGGTTTTATTTATACTATGAACCATGTTTTTATATGTTAATTATTGACGAATATTAAAAGTTCATATTTTTAAATGCTTATAGAACACTCAATTCTCAAGTTAATTTCTTGAAACCTAGACTACCAGGTTAAGGTAATCATTCTAATTACTCATTGCTTACTTTCAAGTATATCATTAAAGCTTGGGTTTTATATACATATTGAAACATGATTTTATATTTTAATTTTCGACGAATATTAAAAATTCATATTTTTAAATGCTTATACAACACTCAATTCTCAAGTTAGTCTCTTGAAACCAAGACTATTAGGTTAAGGTAATCATTCGTATTACTCATTGTTAACTTTCAAGTATTTCATTAAAGCTTAGGATTTATTTATACTATGAACCATGTTTTTATATGTTAATTATTGACGAATATTAAAAGTTCATATTTTTAAATGATTATAGAACACTCAATTCTCAAGTTAGTCTCTTGAAACCAAGACTATTAGGTTAAGGTAATCATTCTTATTACTCATTGTTAACTTTCAAGTATTTCATTAAAGCTTAGGTTTTATATATACTATGAACCATGTTTTTATATGTTAATTTTCGACGAATATTAAAAGTTCATATTTTTAAATGCTTATAGAACACTCAATTCTCAAGTTAATTTCTTGAAACCAAGACTACTAGGTTAAGGTAGTCATTCTAATTACTAATTGCATACTTTCAAGTATTTCATTAAAGCTTAGGTTTTATTTATACTATGAACCATGTTTTTATATGTTAATTTTCTACGAATATTAAAAGTTCATATTTTTAAATGCTTATACAACACTCAATTCTCAAGTGAATCTCTTGAAACCTAGACTATTAGGTTAAGGTAATCATTCTTATTACTCGTTGTTAACTTTCAAGTATTTCATTGAAGCTAAGACTTCACAAAAACATTGAAACATGATATTATTTGTTCATTTTATGTAAATATTAAAATTTTTAACATTTAACTGCTTATATAATACTTAATTTTCAAGATATTATTTAACCATTACACATATAAAATTACTATATTTTTTCAGATGGCAGAATAGCGAATCACTTAAAGTATGATGTGACAGGAATTAACATATTTACTACTTGAGAAAGTATCAACATCCTACGTTAAAACTATACAAGCAGATTCTGATTTTTATTATTATTATATGTGCTGTAAGTGTAATGTTTATTGAATCTATTTAATAGTCAATTAATACCAATGGTATAACAATGTATCAGTCAAGATACCCTGACCAATAGATTCAGAAAACAATTCTAATATTCCATTGTTAACTTTCATGTATTTCATTAAAGTCAACACTTCAAAAATAGTACAAAACATGATTTTATATCTTAATTTTCAACGCATATTAAAAATTCCGATTTTTATATGCTTATACAACACTCAATTCTCAAGTTAATCTCTTGAAACCTAGACTACTAGGTTAAGGTAATCATTCTAATTACTCATTGCTTACTTTGAAGTATATGATTAAAGCTTGGGTTTTATATACATATTGAAACATGATTTTATATTTTAATTTTCGACGAATATTAAAAATTCATATTTTTAAATAATTATAGAACACTCAATTCTCAAGTTAGTCTCTTGAAACCAAGACTATTAGGTTAAGGTAATCATTCTTATTACTCATTGTTAACTTTCAAGTATTTCATTAAAGCTTAGGTTTTATATATACTATGAACCATGTTTTTATATGTTAATTTTCGACGAATATTAAATGTTCATATTTTTAAATGCTTATAGAACACTCAATTCTCAAGTTAATTTCTTGAAACCAAGACTACTAGGTTAAGGTAGTCATTCTAATTACTAATTGCATACTTTCAAGTATTTCATTAAAGCTTAGGTTTTATATATACTATGAACCATGATTTTATATTTTAATTTTCCTCGAATATTAAAAATTCATATTTTTAAATAATTATAGAACACTCAATTCTCAAGTTAGTCTCTTTAAACCAAGACTATTAGGTTAAGGTAATCATTCTTATTACTCATTGTTAACTTTCAAGTATTTCATTAAAGCTTAGGTTTTATATATACTATGAACCATGTTTTTAAATGTTAATTTACGACGTATATTAAAAGTTCATATTTGTAAATGCTTATACAACACTCAATTCTCAAGTGAATCTCTTGAAACCTAGACTATTAGGTTAAGGTAATCATTCTTATTACTCATTGTTAACTTTCAAGTATTTCATTGAAGCTAAGACTTCACAAAAACATTGAAACATGATATTATTTGTTCATTTTATGTAAATATTAAAATTTTTAACATTTAACTGCTTATATAATACTTAATTTTCAAGATATTATTTAACCATTATACATATAAAATTACTATATTTTTTCAGATGGCAGAATAGCGAATCACTTAAAGTATGATGTGACAGGAATTAACATATTTACTACTTGAGAAAGTATCAACATCCTACGTTAAAACTATACAAGCAGATTCTGATTTTTATTATTATTATATGTGCTGTAAGTGTAATGTTTATTGAATCTATTTAATAGTCAATTAATACCAATGGTATAACAATGTATCAGTCAAGATACCCTGACCAATAGATTCAGAAAACAATTCTAATATTCCATTGTTAACTTTCATGTATTTCATTAAAGTCAACACTTCAAAAATAGTACAAAACATGATTTTATATCTTAATTTTCAACGCATATTAAAAATTCCGATTTTTATATGCTTATACAACACTCAATTCTCAAGTTAATCTCTTGAAACCTAGACTACTAGGTTAAGGTAATCATTCTAATTACTCATTGCTTACTTTGAAGTATATGATTAAAGCTTGGGTTTTATATACATATTGAAACATGATTTTATATTTTAATTTTCGACGGATATTAAAAGTTCATATTTTTAAATGCTTATAGAACACTCAATTCTCAAGTTAATTTCTTGAAACCAAGACTACTAGGTTAAGGTAGTCATTCTAATTACTAATTGCATACTTTCAAGTATATCATTAATGCTTGGGTTTTATATACATATTGAAACATGATTTTATATTTTAATTTTCGACGAATATTAAAAATTCATATTTTTAAATAATTATAGAACACTCAATTCTCAAGTTAGTCTCTTTAAACCAAGACTATTAGGTTAAGGTAATCATTCTTATTACTCATTGTTAACTTTCAAGTATTTCATTAAAGCTTAGGTTTTATATACATATTGAAACATGATTTTATATTTTAATTTTCGACGGATATTAAAAGTTCATATTTTTAAATGATTATAGAACACTCAATTCTCAAGTTAGTTTCTTGAAACCAAGACTATTAGGTTAAGGTAATCATTCATATTACTCATTGTTAACTTTCAAGTATTTCATTAAAGCTTAGGTTTTATTTATACTATGAACCATGTTTTTATATGTTAATTATTGACGAATATTAAAAGTTCATATTTTTAAATGCTTATAGAACATTCAATTCTCAAGTTAATTTCTTGAAACCAAGACTACTAGGTTAAGGTAATCATTCATATTACTCATTGTTAACTTTCAAGTATTTCATTAAAGCTTAGGTTTTATTTATACTATGAACCATGTTTTTATATGTTAATTTTCGACGAATATTAAAAGTTCATATTTTTAAATGCTTATACAACACTCAATTCTCAAGTGAATCTCTTGAAACCTAGACTATTAGGTTAAGGTAATCATTCTTATTACTCGTTGTTAACTTTCAAGTATTTCATTGAAGCTAAGACTTCACAAAAACATTGAAACATGATATTATTTGTTCATTTTATGTAAATATTAAAATTTTTAACATTTAGCTGCTTATATAATACTTAATTTTCAAGATATTATTTAACCATTATACATATAAAATTACTATATTTTTTCAGATGGCAGAATAGCGAATCACTTAAAGTATGATGTGACAGGAATTAACATATTTACTACTTGAGAAAGTATCAACATCCTACGTTAAAACTATACAAGCAGATTCTGATTTTTATTATTATTATATGTGCTGTAAGTGTAATGTTTATTGAATCTATTTAATAGTCAATTAATACCAATAATATAACAATGTTTCAGTCAAGATACCCTGACCAATAGATTCAGAAAACAATTCTAATATTCCATTGTTAACTTTCATGTATTTCATTAAAGTCAACACTTCAAAAATAGTACAAAACATGATTTTATATCTTAATTTTCAACGCATATTAAAAATTCCGATTTTTATATGCTTATACAACACTCAATTCTCAAGTTAATCTCTTGAAACCTAGACTACTAGGTTAAGGTAATCATTCTAATTACTCATTGCTTACTTTGAAGTATATGATTAAAGCTTGGGTTTTATATACATATTGAAACATGATTTTATATTTTAATTTTCGACGGATATTAAAAGTTCATATTTTTAAATGCTTATAGAACACTCAATTCTCAAGTTAATTTCTTGAAACCAAGACTACTAGGTTAAGGTAGTCATTCTAATTACTAATTGCATACTTTCAAGTATATCATTAATGCTTGGGTTTTATATACATATTGAAACATGATTTTATATTTTAATTTTCGACGAATATTAAAAATTCATATTTTTAAATAATTATAGAACACTCAATTCTCAAGTTAGTCTCTTTAAACCAAGACTATTAGGTTAAGGTAATCATTCTTATTACTCATTGTTAACTTTCAAGTATTTCATTAAAGCTTAGGTTTTATATACATATTGAAACATGATTTTATATTTTAATTTTCGACGGATATTAAAAGTTCATATTTTTAAATAATTATAGAACACTCAATTCTCAAGTTAGTTTCTTGAAACCAAGACTATTAGGTTAAGGTAATCATTCATATTACTCATTGTTAACTTTCAAGTATTTCATTAAAGCTTAGGTTTTATTTATACTATGAACCATGTTTTTATATGTTAATTTTCGACGAATAATAAAAGTTCATATTTGTAAATGCTTATAGAACACTCAATTCTCAAGTTAATTTCTTGAAACCAAGACTACTATGTTAAGGTAGTCATTCTAATTACTAATTGCATACTTTCAAGTATTTCATTAAAGCTTAGGTTTTATTTATACTATGAACCATGTTTTTATATGTTAATTATTGACGAATATTAAAAGTTCATATTTTTAAATGCTTATGCAACACTCAATTCTCAAGTGAATCTCTTGAAACCTAGACTATTAGTTTAAGGTAATCATTCTTATTACTCATTGTTAACTTTCAAGTATTTCATTGAAGCTAAGACTTCACAAACACATTGAAACATGATATTATTTGTTCATTTTATGTAAATATTAAAATTTTTAACATTTAGCTGCTTATATAATACTTAATTTTCAAGATATTATTTAACCATTATACATATAAAATTACTATATTTTTTCAGATGGCAGAATAGCGAATCACTTAAAGTATGATGTGACAGGAATTAACATATTAACTACTTGAGAAAGTATCAACATCCTACGTTAAAACTATACAAGCAGATTCTGATTTTTATTATTATTATATGTGCTGTAAGTGTAATGTTTATTGAATCTATTTAATAGTCAATTAATACCAATGGTATAACAATGTTTCTGTCAAGATACCCTGACCAATAGATTCAGAAAACAATTCTAATATTCCATTGTTAACTTTCATGTATTTCATTAAAGTCAACACTTCAAAAATAGTACAAAACATGATTTTATATCTTAATTTTCAACGCATATTAAAAATTCTGATTTTTATATGCTTATACAACACTCAATTCTCAAGTTAATCTCTTGAAACCTAGACTACTAGGTTAAGGTAATCATTCTAATTACTCATTGCTTACTTTCAAGTATATGATTAAAGCTTGGGTTTTATATACATATTGAAACATGATTTTATATTTTAATTTTCGACGGATATTAAAAGTTCATATTTTTAAATGCTTATAGAACACTCAATTCTCAAGTTAATTTCTTGAAACCAAGACTACCAGGTTAAGGTTATCATTCTAATTACTAATTGCATACTTTCAAGTATATCATTAATGCTTGGGTTTTATATACATATTGAAACATGATTTTATATTTTAATTTTCGACGAATATTAAAAATTCATATTTTTAAATAATTATAGAACACTCAATTCTCAAGTTAGTTTCTTGAAACCAAGACTATTAGGTTAAGGTAATCATTCTTATTACTCATTGTTAACTTTCAAGTATTTCATTAAAGCTTAGGTTTTATATACATATTGAAACATGATTTTATATTTTAATTTTCGACGGATATTAAAAGTTCATATTTTTAAATAATTATAGAACACTCAATTCTCAAGTTAGTTTCTTGAAACCAAGACTATTAGGTTAAGGTAATCATTCATATTACTCATTGTTAACTTTCAAGTATTTCATTAAAGCTTAGGTTTTATTTATACTATGAACCATGTTTTTATATGTTAATTATTGACGAATATTAAAAGTTCATATTTTTAAATGCTTATAGAACATTCAATTCTCAAGTTAATTTCTTGAAACCAAGACTACTAGGTTAAGGTAATCATTCATATTACTCATTGTTAACTTTCAAGTATTTCATTAAAGCTTAGGTTTTATTTATACTATGAACCATGTTTTTATATGTTAATTTTCGACGAATATTAAAAGTTCATATTTTTAAATGCTTATACAACACTCAATTCTCAAGTGAATCTCTTGAAACCTAGACTATTAGGTTAAGGTAATCATTCTTATTACTCGTTGTTAACTTTCAAGTATTTCATTGAAGCTAAGACTTCACAAAAACATTGAAACATGATATTATTTGTTCATTTTATGTAAATATTAAAATTTTTAACATTTAGCTGCTTATATAATACTTAATTTTCAAGATATTATTTAACCATTATACATATAAAATTACTATATTTTTTCAGATGGCAGAATAGCGAATCACTTAAAGTATGATGTGACAGGAATTAACATATTTACTACTTGAGAAAGTATCAACATCCTACGTTAAAACTATACAAGCAGATTCTGATTTTTATTATTATTATATGTGCTGTAAGTGTAATGTTTATTGAATCTATTTAATAGTCAATTAATACCAATAATATAACAATGTTTCAGTCAAGATACCCTGACCAATAGATTCAGAAAACAATTCTAATATTCCATTGTTAACTTTCATGTATTTCATTAAAGTCAACACTTCAAAAATAGTACAAAACATGATTTTATATCTTAATTTTCAACGCATATTAAAATTCCGATTTTTATATGCTTATACAACACTCAATTCTCAAGTTAATCTCTTGAAACCTAGACTACTAGGTTAAGGTAATCATTCTAATTACTCATTGCTTACTTTGAAGTATATGATTAAAGCTTGGGTTTTATATACATATTGAAACATGATTTTATATTTTAATTTTCGACGGATATTAAAAGTTCATATTTTTAAATGCTTATAGAACACTCAATTCTCAAGTTAATTTCTTGAAACCAAGACTACTAGGTTAAGGTAGTCATTCTAATTACTAATTGCATACTTTCAAGTATATCATTAATGCTTGGGTTTTATATACATATTGAAACATGATTTTATATTTTAATTTTCGACGAATATTAAAAATTCATATTTTTAAATAATTATAGAACACTCAATTCTCAAGTTAGTTTCTTGAAACCAAGACTATTAGAATAAGGTAATCATTCATATTACTCATTCTTAACTTTCAAGTATTTCATTATAGCTTAGGTTTTATTTATACTATGAACCATGTTTTTATATGTTAATTTTCGACGAATAATAAAAGTTCATATTTGTAAATGCTTATAGAACACTCAATTCTCAAGTTAATTTCTTGAAACCAAGACTACTATGTTAAGGTAGTCATTCTAATTACTAATTGCATACTTTCAAGTATTTCATTAAAGCTTAGGTTTTATTTATACTATGAACCATGTTTTTATATGTTAATTATTGACGAATATTAAAAGTTCATATTTTTAAATGCTTATGCAACACTCAATTCTCAAGTGAATCTCTTGAAACCTAGACTATTAGTTTAAGGTAATCATTCTTATTACTCATTGTTAACTTTCAAGTATTTCATTGAAGCTAAGACTTCACAAACACATTGAAACATGATATTATTTGTTCATTTTATGTAAATATTAAAATTTTTAACATTTAGCTGCTTATATAATACTTAATTTTCAAGATATTATTTAACCATTATACATATAAAATTACTATATTTTTTCAGATGGCAGAATAGCGAATCACTTAAAGTATGATGTGACAGGAATTAACATATTAACTACTTGAGAAAGTATCAACATCCTACGTTAAAACTATACAAGCAGATTCTGATTTTTATTATTATTATATGTGCTGTAAGTGTAATGTTTATTGAATCTATTTAATAGTCAATTAATACCAATGGTATAACAATGTTTCTGTCAAGATACCCTGACCAATAGATTCAGAAAACAATTCTAATATTCCATTGTTAACTTTCATGTATTTCATTAAAGTCAACACTTCAAAAATAGTACAAAACATGATTTTATATCTTAATTTTCAACGCATATTAAAAATTCTGATTTTTATATGCTTATACAACACTCAATTCTCAAGTTAATCTCTTGAAACCTAGACTACTAGGTTAAGGTAATCATTCTAATTACTCATTGCTTACTTTCAAGTATATGATTAAAGCTTGGGTTTTATATACATATTGAAACATGATTTTATATTTTAATTTTCGACGGATATTAAAAGTTCATATTTTTAAATGCTTATAGAACACTCAATTCTCAAGTTAATTTCTTGAAACCAAGACTACCAGGTTAAGGTTATCATTCTAATTACTAATTGCATACTTTCAAGTATATCATTAATGCTTGGGTTTTATATACATATTGAAACATGATTTTATATTTTAATTTTCGACGAATATTAAAAATTCATATTTTTAAATAATTATAGAACACTCAATTCTCAAGTTAGTTTCTTGAAACCAAGACTATTAGGTTAAGGTAATCATTCTTATTACTCATTGTTAACTTTCAAGTATTTCATTAAAGCTTAGGTTTTATATACATATTGAAACATGATTTTATATTTTAATTTTCGACGGATATTAAAAGTTCATATTTTTAAATAATTATAGAACACTCAATTCTCAAGTTAGTTTCTTGAAACCAAGACTATTAGGTTAAGGTAATCATTCATATTACTCATTGTTAACTTTCAAGTATTTCATTAAAGCTTAGGTTTTATTTATACTATGAACCATGTTTTTATATGTTAATTATTGACGAATATTAAAAGTTCATATTTTTAAATGCTTATAGAACATTCAATTCTCAAGTTCATTTCTTGAAACCAAGACTACTAGGTTAAGGTAATCATTCATATTACTCATTGTTAACTTTCAAGTATTTCATTAAAGCTTAGGTTTTATTTATACTATGAACCATGTTTTTATATGTTAATTTTCGACGAATAATAAAAGTTCATATTTGTAAATGCTTATAGAACACTCAATTCTCAAGTTAATTTCTTGAAACCAAGACTACTATGTTAAGGTAGTCATTCTAATTACTAATTGCATACTTTCAAGTATTTCATTAAAGCTTAGGTTTTATTTATACTATGAACCATGTTTTTATATGTTAATTATTGACGAATATTAAAAGTTCATATTTTTAAATGCTTATGCAACACTCAATTCTCAAGTGAATCTCTTGAAACCTAGACTATTAGGTTAAGGTAATCATTCTTATTGCTCATTGTTAACTTTCAAGTATTTCATTGAAGCTAAGACTTCACAAACACATTGAAACATGATATTATTTGTTCATTTTATGTAAATATTAAAATTTTTAACATTTAACTGCTTATATAATACTTAATTTTCAAGATATTATTTAACCATTATACATATAAAATTACTATATTTTTTCAGATGGCAGAATAGCGAATCACTTAAAGTATGATGTGACAGGAATTAACATATTTACTACTTGAGAAAGTATCAACATCCTACGTTAAAACTATACAAGCAGATTCTGATTTTTATTATTATTATATGTGCTGTAAGTGTAATGTTTATTGAATCTATTTAATAGTCAATTAATACCAATGGTATAACAATGTTTCAGTCAAGATACCCTGACCAATAGATTCAGAAAACAATTCTAATATTCCATTGTTAACTTTCATGTATTTCATTAAAGTCAACACTTCAAAAATAGTACAAAACATGATTTTATATCTTAATTTTCAACGCATATTAAAAATTCCGATTTTTATATGCTTATACAACACTCAATTCTCAAGTTAATCTCTTGAAACCTAGACTACTAGGTTAAGGTAATCATTCTAATTACTCATTGCTTACTTTGAAGTATATGATTAAAGCTTGGGTTTTATATACATATTGAAACATGATTTTATATTTTAATTTTCGACGGATATTAAAAGTTCATATTTTTAAATGCTTATAGAACACTCAATTCTCAAGTTAATTTCTTGAAACCAAGACTACTAGGTTAAGGTAGTCATTCTAATTACTAATTGCATACTTTCAAGTATATCATTAATGCTTGGGTTTTATATACATATTGAAACATGATTTTATATTTTAATTTTCGACGAATATTAAAAATTCATATTTTTAAATAATTATAGAACACTCAATTCTCAAGTTAGTTTCTTGAAACCAAGACTATTAGAATAAGGTAATCATTCATATTACTCATTCTTAACTTTCAAGTATTTCATTATAGCTTAGGTTTTATTTATACTATGAACCATGTTTTTATATGTTAATTATTGACAAATATTAAAAGTTCATATTTTTAAATGCTTATAGAACATTCAATTCTCAAGTTAATTTCTTGAAACCAAGACTACTAGGTTAAGGTAGTCATTCTAATTACTAATTGCATACTTTCAAGTATATCATTAAAGCTTGGGTTTTATATACATATTGAAACATGATTTTATATTTTAATTTTCGACGAATATTAAAAATTCATATTTTTAAATGATTATAGAACACTCAATTCTCAATTTAGTCTCTTGAAACCAAGACTATTAGGTTAAGGTAATCATTCTTATTACTCATTGTTAACTTTCAAGTATTTCATTAAAGCTTAGGTTTTATATACACTATGAACCATGTTTTTATATGTTAATTTTCGACGAATATTAAAGTTCATATTTGTAAATGCTTATAGAACACTCTATTCTCAAGTTAATTTCTTGAAACCAAGACTACTATGTTAAGGTAGTCATTCTAATTACTAATTGCATACTTTCAAGTATTTCATTAAAGCTTAGGTTTTATTTATACTATGAACCATGTCTTTATATGTTAATTATTGACGAATATTAAAAGTTCATATTTTTAAATGCTTATAGAACATTCAATTCTCAAGTTAATTTCTTGAAACCAAGACTACTAGGTTAAGGTAGTCATTCTAATTACTAATTGCATACTTTCAATTATATCATTAAAGCTTGGGTTTTATATACATATTGAAACATGATTTATATTTTAATTTTCGACGAATATTAAAAATTCATATTTTTAAATGATTATAGAACACTCAATTCTCAAGTTAGTCTCTTGAAACCAAGACTATTAGGTTAAGGTAATCATTCTTATTACTCATTGTTAACTTTCAAGTATTTCATTAAAGCTTAGGTTTTATATATACTATGAACCATGTTTTTATATGTTAATTTTCGACGAATATTAAAAGTTCATATTTTTAAATGCTTATACAAACACTCAATTCTCAAGTGAATCTCTTGAAACCTAGACGATTAGGTTAAGGTAATCATTCTTATTACTCATTGTTAACTTTCAAGTATTTCATTGAAGCTAAGACTTCACAAACACATTGAAACATGATATTATTGTTCATTTTATGTAAATATTAAAATTTGTAACATTTAACTGCTTATATAATACTTAATTTTCAAGATATTATTTAACCATTATACATATAAAATTACTATATTTTTCAGATGGCAGAATAGCGAATCACTTAAAGTATGATGTGACAGGAATTAACATATTACTACTTGAGAAAGTATCAACATCCTACGTTAAAACTATACAAGCAGATTCTGATTTTTATTATTATTATATGTGCTGTAAGTGTAATGTTTATTGAATCTATTTAATAGTCAATTAATACAATGGTATAACAATGTTTTTTCTGTCAAGATACCCTGACCAATAGATTCAGAAAACAATTCTAATATTCCATTGGTTAACTTTCATGTATTTCATTAAAGTCAACACTTCAAAAATAGTACAAAACATGATTTTATATCTTAATTTTCAACGCATATTAAATTCCGATTTTTATATGCTTTACTTACATACACTCATTCTCAAGTTAATCTCTTGAAACCTAGACTACTAGGTTAAGGTAATCATTCTAATTACTCATTGCTTACTTTCAAGTATATGATTAAAGCTTGGGTTTTATATACATATTGAAACATGATTTTATATTTTAATTTTCGACGAATATTAAAAATTCATATTTTAAATGCTTATAGAACACTCAATTCTCAAGTTAATTTCTTGAAACCAAGACTACTAGGTTAAGGTAATCATTCTATTACTCATTGTTACTTTCAAGTATTCATTAAAGCTTGGGTTTTATATTACTATGAAACATGTTTTTATATTTTAATTTTACGAATATTAAAAGTTCATATTTTTAAATGCTTATAGAACACTCAATTCTCAAGTTAATTTCTTGAAACCAAGACTACTAGGTTAAGGTA